>NC_064810.1:17186335-17442664 GCF_023721935.1 Panthera uncia
TTTAAGAATGTTATACCAGAAAAAAAAAAAAAAAAAAACTGTCAGGACAAAATGAAAGAGGGTTACCAGACTCTCAAAATTCCAGAAGCAGGAAATGGGCTGATAAAAACGACTCAGTTGCAGACATGTGCTACCATTCAAAAAAAAAAAAAGTGTAACTCCAAAAGCAGGAGACTTTCTCCCAGAGGCTACAGCCATGGGTGTAAAAGGCTGCACGGAGACTGAACCCATAGACCCAGAGGGTGGAGTCACAGACACAGAAGCCAGAGACTCTAAATCCACAGAGGATTATTCCCGGGGCCTTGAGACCCAAAGGGATCTCATCTGCTGTGTTTCAAAAGCACGGAAGACCAGCGACCTTTCCTTCCTTCCATTTTCTCCCTTTAGGGATGGGGATTTTTACAGCTGCTATGCGATGTCTGCCCCACCATCATAATTTGCGAACAGATCAGGTCTTTTCCAGTTTCACAGATTGGCAGAAGGAGGGTTTTGCCTCAAGGTGGATCCTACTCAGAGCCTCAGCTATTCCTGATTTAGAGGATTTAAGTGATGACACTGGGACTTTGAATCTGATGTTATTTAAATGAGATTTTGGACTTGAGTTGATGCTATAATGAGTTGAGACTTTTGGAAATGATGAGACGATGTGACTCTGTTTTGCGTCGAGAAGGACGTGACACTTCGGGGCCAGAGTAGACATAGTGAATTGAATAGCGATCCCCTAATCCCTAGAATCCATAAGTGTTATCTTATTTAGAAAACTAAAAAGGTATTTGCAGGTGTGATCAAATGAAGAATCTTGAGATGAGATTATCCTGGATTATCTGGACAAGCCACTAAATCCCATCACGTGTGTCTTTATACGAGGGAGGGAGGCCAAGAGATTTGACACAAATGAGAGAAGGCAAGGTGAGCAAGAAAGCAGGAATTGGGATGACGGGGCTCCAAGGCAAAAAATCCTGAAAGCCACCAGAAGCTGGCAGAGACAAGGAACAGATTGTCCTCTAAAGCCCCCAGAGAAAGTGCATCCCTACTGCCACTTGGACTTTGGCCTCATGATACTGATTTTGGGCTTCAGGCCTTCAGAACTGTAAGCAAACAAACTTCTGTTGTTTTAAGACACCAGGTTTGTGATCATCTGTTGTAGAGAAAGATTCTTCCACAGAGATTATCTCAGGCTCATGGGGGCCAGACTCACGTCGAGAGTAATTACGAGCCCTCGCAACAATGGCAGGTGCACAAAACAGGAAAGATTGGTTTTTCTCCTTGGGGTAAGGAGCATATCACAGCAACGATTTTAGCTGTGATCGTAGGTTAAATGCAGCTTATCTGGATCAGTAAGAGAAAGGAGGTCACTACCCTAGGAGGAACGAGAAATAAAAATGTATGGGGCAACAAAAGAGTAAGAGGTGTTTGAAAAGTGAAAAGGAATCCTATTCAACAAAAAATGTGGAATGAATGAAAAGAAGGACAGCAATGAAATCGAAGAGGTAATCTGAGGAGGGGAGCACCTGAGGGGGGCTCAGGCGGCTGGGCATCCAGCTCTTAATTTGGGCTCAGGTCATGATTTCACAGTCGTGAAACTGAGCCTCGCATCGAGCTCTGTGCTGAGTATGGAGCCTGTTTGGGATTCTCTCTCTCCATCTCTCTCTGGCCCTCCCCCATGTGCTCTCTCTCTTTCTCTCAAAATAAACATTTAAAGACAAAAGAGGCAATCTGGGGCCTTATTGCTGATGGTCTTTGACCTGGTATGGAAGATTCTGGACTTATTCGTGTAAGAAACAGGAACTCACAACTCTGACCCAGTTAGTGAGTAGGGGTTTATGATATACTTTATATATACGTATCTTAATGTGTTCACCCGAGAAGCTACATAGAAAAGAAACTAAAGCCAGAGCAGAGAGACGAGATCAGTTAAAGAACAATTACAACAGCCCAGCTGCGAAAATACAACAAAGATGACAGAGAGGAGGAGATGAATTTAGCTATTTTTGAAGTCATGCTCCCTGGACTTGCTGACCAAATTAAACGTCAGGTCAATGAGGAGGAATCCAAGGGGTTGTTTTTTGTTTTCTTTTCTTTTCTTTTTTCTGCCACAGATTGAATGGAAGCCAGTGCTACGACCTGGAAAAAGAAAGATGGGGGTGCTTGTGGCCTGTTTACACAATTCGTTTCTTCATTTAATAAATATTTACTGTTCACCTACTTTGTCCAGCCTCCGGGCTAGTGATGTTCAGCTTGGGGTGATTCCAGCACCTGAAGAAGGTCAAGCAGTAGGAGAAGGGGGAGGAGGGAAAGGAGTCATTCAGACAGTGTGTACTTTTTTGGGTTTATTTCGTTTTGATTTTGGGGTGGGTTGGCATTGTGGAAAGGAGTAGATAGCAGGTGAAGAGGCTGTATGTAGATTAGACAGGCGAGCTGAAAAGCGTGAACGGTTGTTAAAACAAGAGGTAAATCAGCTGTCGATAAGAATGTTCTATCTCCTTGAGCACAAATGCAACTTGTCAACATTTAAAATTTTCTTTAATGTTTATTTTTGAGAGAGAAAGAGAGATAGACGGAGCCCAAGCAGGGGAGGAGCAGAGAGAGAGGGAGACACAGAATCGGAAGCAGGCTCCATGCTCTGAGCTGTCAGCACAGAGCCCGACGCGGGGCTCGAACTCACAACCTGCGAAATCATGACCTGAGCGGAAGTCGGACACTTAACTGATTGAGCCACCCAGGCGCCCCGCCTTGGCCACATTTTAACGATTGGTTGACTTTGAGAAGTTTTGGCTTTAAATGTAAATCACATCCCATATGAATCTTCTCCTTTAATATGCATTTTTTAGACTGTACCGCTATAGAAAAATGTACAGTGATCTACAGATATAGACCTTCTCGTATGTTTATGGCTGCTAGATAATGAGGCACACTTAGCATTGCACTTTATTAAAATTCCAGGAGCAAACTTACCATAGACTTTCGCATGAAGCTTCATCTGTCATTTAGTAATTCTTACACAGTAAAAACTTTGATACATGTTTAGATACAGTGAGATACTGATTACATGTATATGTTGTCCAAACACATGTTAAAAGAATACCAGTCTAGGAAATAAGCCATAATATTCCTCTTTTTATCCCCACCTATGATGCAATTGTGCCGGACTATAAGAAGGCAGTATACAATACACGATGATTATTTTCTTTTTTGCCTGAAAGCCAGGATTATTCTTAGTCTAGGGGCATGGCGATTCTTTTATATTGATAATCAGGGAATGTCCAATGCTTCCCAGGCCAATGATAGTCACGACCACATGCAAACATCTCTCAAGTTTGACCTCTTGGTTGAAAAGAAGATAAACAAATAACAGAGAAACTTTCCATGGCCAGAATTAGGTACCTGGTATATACATTGGTTCTTGGCATCCTTCTTGCATTGAGAATGGTTCGTTTTCACGGGTGTAAAAATGGTCCCATGGATATCCTGAGCAGAGTTTAAACTTCATATCCTCTTGGGAGGTGCTCCACAGCATTGTTATTCTGTAATTCTGCATCAGGGAGAGTTCTAATCATTAAAGGCCTCCAAAATACCTGGTACTATGTAAAAATAACTTCTCTTCCACCCAATACTGCTGAAGAGAAATGTTACTTTAATAGATATGGAAACGGGTAATTTTCTCGTTTTAATGGATGAGGAAAATATTATTTTAGAAATTTTAATAGATGAGGAAATTTACCTGGCAGAATGGAGATTCAAACCAAGCATGTGACTCTTCAACCCCGATGCCAAGCTATTCCTAGCACAGCACGCTGCTTCAGAAACACAGTACCTCAAATAATCAAACAAAGCTTATGTTTTTGGTGGGTTTCACCCAGATTTAGCCCTCTGAGAAAAAATGTCATTTTTCTATTACAATCAAAGTTCAGCATATTTATGGATGTTGCCTTTAGTTGGTTTAAAGGACATAACTAAAGAAAGCATACTCAATTAACTCGGGATGCCGAAACGTATTGATTTATTTTTAACCAAGGTATACATTGGGGCACCCGGGTGGCTCAGTCAGTTGAGCGTCCGACTTCGGCTCAGGTCATGATCTCACAGTCTGTGAGTTCAAGCCCCGCATCGGGCTCTGGGCTGACAGCTCAGAGCCTGGAGCCTGCTTCCGATTCTGTGTCTCCCTCTCTCTCTGACCCTCTCCCACTCATGCTCTGTCTCTCTGTCTGTCAAAAATAAATAAACCTTGGGGCGCCTGGGTGGCTCAGTCGGTTAAGCGTCCGACTTCGGCTCAGGTCATGATCTCACGGTCCGTGAGTTCGAGCCCCGCGTCGGGCTCTGTGGTGACAGCTCGGAGCCTGGAGCCTGCTTCGGATTCTGTGTCTCCCTCTCTCTCTGCCCCTCCCCCGTTCATGCTCTGTCTCTCTCTGTCTCAAAAATAAATAAACATTTAAATAAATAAATAAACCTTAAAAAAAATTTAACCAAGGTATACAAAGTACCATAATATTTAAGCCAAAAAAAAAAAAAAAAAACATACAGTATACTGAGTTGGATACATTTTTTAGATAATTTTTTTCATTTAAAAAATGATTTCTGTTGCTCTTTAACCATGTAAGATTGACCACATGCATTTACATCCTCTCCCTTGCCTTCTCAAGAACACACTGAAACGAAAAGATGAACCAATGAACCAATTTATTCTACTTTCCTAGACCACCCTGTCTCGTATTTCCCTCTCTCCTCACACCTCTGACACCTCCTTCCTTTTCTTCACTCAGCCAAAAATCTTGCTTGCTACAAATTGAGAAAATAGGACTTTGACAAACTCGTGATATATTCAACCTTTTATTTAACTCTATGGGGTATGAAGAGGAGGGCTAGTTAAGAGGTCAATCTTGGGGCACCTGGGTGGCTCAGTCTGTTGAGCGTCCGACTTCCGCTCAGGTCATGAGCTCACCGTCCGTGGGTTTGAGCCCCGCGTCGGGCTCTGTGCTGACAGCTCAGAGCCTGGAGCTTGCTTTGGATTCTGTGTCTCCCTCTCTCTCTCTGTTCCTCCCCCATTCATTCTGTGTCTCTCTCTGTCTTTCTTTAGAAACAAATAAAAAAAGTTACCAAAAAAAATTTTTTTTAAAAAGAGATCAATCTTTAGCTACTGTAAGAAGTCATTGGGTGATGATCAAAATTGGCAAATCATGATTAGCTGACCACCGATCAACATGGAAGTCAATTTCAAAAGAAATCGCTAAACGTTTAAAAAAAATTTTTTTTTAAGTTTATTTATTTTTGAGACAGAGAGAGACAGAGCATGAACGGGGGAGGGTCAAAGAGAGCAGGAGACACAGAATCAGAAGCAGGCTCCAGGCTCTGAGCCATCAGCCCAGAGCCCGAAGCGGGGCTTGAACTCACGGACCGCGAGATCGTGACCTGAGCCGAAGTCAGACGTTTAACCGACTGAGCCACCCAGGCGCCCCCTAAACGTTTTGAAATAGCTGCTTCTGAAGAACAGAGCTAGTAGATGTGGAGGCATGGGAATACTATTTTCTAACTCCAAGCCTTTTAATATTCATTTAAAAGCCTATACAATAAAAACTAAAATTGATAAAATGATAAAATGATAAAATGAAAGGCCGGAAAAAAAATGCACAAAAATTATACTTGCCTTAGTATTAAGATGTTAGTCTGGGTGATCATTTTACCGTGTTTTTTCTCAATATTTTTAAATGTTACATAATTCATAAAGTTTGCCGATAAATTCTCATACAGAATAAATTCTTTGGTATCTTATTCTATTTTAGAAAACATTTCCAGTGTTTGCAAAAGAACTAACTCAGTAGTGGAAGAGAGGAGAGTACATGTTTCTGTTTGTATATATTAACTCATACTTCAGTAGCCAGGACAAGAAATTACCCTCTTGCTGGACCTGTTATTGGACTGAACACAGGAGAGGCGACAGAAATGTTTTCCTGGACTGAAGGAGTTGCTGGCTTTATCAGTAAATGTAATTTGCCAAAGAAATTACGTATCAAAGAGGGTTTTCAGCACTTAAAAGTGGGTGCTCTAGGGAAATGAAAAGTCCAATCTCATCCAATCTTAGACCAGGAAAATTCACCAAGGTAGTAAGAATCTCCCAAGTAAGGTTCCTTGGTAGACAGTTAATCTGATCTCAGAAGACAGTTCATTCACACCTGGGAATGACAGATAAGCCATCAAAATCAGCAAGAGTTGTCCTCGACAAGGACAGCCTCGAGGCACAAGGAATTGGCTAGATTTCTGAGTCTTTGATTGTAGGTCAATATCGCATCATCTATACCCAAGAACCAAAAATGAAGACAAAATTTCTCTTTCAAAGACTTTGCCATCCATTCTATTCTTTTCCTGGACCATTCTAAGACGGTCCTTAAATGTACAGCTCATCATTTGGGCTGTAAATGAAATGATCCCAGTTAACTTTGGTTTTCCCATAGGTACGATGTTGTAATAAAGAAATATTGCCTACTGAGGGATGATGGGGGGTGGGAGGGAGGGGAGGGTGGGTGATGGGTACTGAGGAGGGCATGGGATGAGCACTGGGTGTTGTATGGAAACCAATTTGACAATAAACTTCATATATTGAAAAAAAAAGAAATATTTCCTAATCAACATCCTGATGTCCAATTTTCTTTCATAAAATGACCACAGTTTCTCTATTAAAACTGTCTCTCATTGGGGCGCCTGGGTGGCTCAGTCGGCTAAGCGTCCAACTTCGGCTCAGGTCACGATCTCACGGTCCGTGGGTTCGAGCCCCGCGTCGGGCTCTGTGCTGACAGCTCGGAGCCTGAAGCCTGTTTCAGATTCTGTGTCTCCCTCTCTCTGACCCTCCCCCGTTCATGCTCTGTCTCTCTCTGTCCCAAAAATAAATAAACATTAAAAAAAATTAAAAAAAAAACAACTCTCATTAAATCATAAATTTATATGCCGTGCACTGTAAAAGGTTTAACGGTATAGAGAAGTTAATAAATTTGAATGATGCAGTAACTAGATACACTAACATACTTAGTATAATGAAAATATAACAGGTAGAAATGCTTGGTGGATAAAAGTTAGCAACTAAGTTACCTTCTGAGGAGGAACAATATTATATAATAAAGAACAAGCTTTGGAGGCAGGAGACTTGGATAAGTTCCTGCTCGGCCTCACCACTCTTTGGCTTTGCCCAAGTCACGCACCATTTCCAAGTTTTAACATGTTGATATATGCAAACTGAAATTCATGATGTCCTTGTCATAAATTTCCCAAGGGATTAAACACGTTCGTCAATGCAAAATGACTGCTATAGTGACTGTCCCGCAATAAGTGCTCGGTAAATATTTGGTTGTTGGTACCTGTTGGTTAAAAAGAGAGAATATTTGCACGAATCGTCTATCCTACGTGATTATTATTGCTTATTGATAGGGAATGTTTGAGACCGAGAACCCAAGAGCACTCAGGCAAATGGAGCTGTGCAGGCTGCCGGAGGCCATCTGAAGTCTCAAGCACGGGTTCATGTCAGAAAACAGACAGTGTCACTGATGGACTGAGTGGCCTCCTGCCAGGGCCCTGAGTCGTGGGCAGAACACCCAGCATGTGACTCATTGTAAGTCAAATCAGTGTAAGGGAGGAACCACCCCTTTAAAATAAGTGCCTCCTGGAATTTGTTAGAGCATGAGAAAACTCTGGGAAAGAGTGATAGCTCTGATGCAAAATGCATAGGTTCCCCCCACCCCCCGACTCTGGCTTGCAGTACTTTCTAAGAATTCCCTTTGCCCCACACCTGTATCTGGTCAAAGCATCTCTTCTAAGCTCTCTCTTTGGAAGAGACTGGGATCTGGGGGGTGAGGCTTCCCGTGGCCAACGCGATACATAGGTTCCGCCTTTTTTACCACACTGTGGATTACACTACACAATAAAATAGGAGGTATACCCCTTTAGCTTCACGTATAAAACATACTAGAAAACCCTATGCTAGCTTGAGCGCTGTCCCATGTACAGGCATTCGAACTTTAATTCAACCGCCATCGCTATAATTTAAACCAAACGCCACCACCATCCGCAAAATCCGTTTATTTCCTCTTTCCCTTCAGCTTAGCCAAGAGAATCAATCTCTCTCTCCCTCTCTCTCCAGTTTTATTGGTAACTGACCTACATACATCACCCTGTAAGTACAAAATAGCGCGACGGTCTGATTTACAAATACTGTGAAATGACAACAGTAGGTTGAGTGACCACCCATCATCCTCGTATAGATGCAATAAAAGGAAAAGAAAAAAAGATTTCTTCTTGTGATGAGAACTTTTAGGTTCTTCTCCTAACATCACGCAAGAGTTAGCTCTAGTCATCATGTTGTACATCACGGCCCTAATGCTTGTTTATCTTATAAAGGGAAGTTTGTGCCTTTTGACCCCCTTCCTCCAATTACCCCCCGACTTAAAATGTCTCTCTTTTTAACATTAAACTTAAATCCTACTTGGGTACTGCCACGCATTACCGGACAATTTTTTTCTTTCTTCTCTCCTCACTATGAAAGCTGCACAAGCTCACTCTCCCTGTCTCCATTCGGGCCTGAATCAGCCTTCATTTTCTCTCATATTTTATTTTATACTTACATTTCTGTTTCCCTCAAAAGGTTCTGGCACTCCTTATAAACTCCCCTTTCTTTCGGCCACTGAGGAGAGGACCCTTACATGTTGCCGGCACCCTGATCTTGGACTTCCAGCTTCCAGAACTGCAAGAAATAAGTATTTGTTGGTTACCAGCCACCTGGTCTGTAGTATTTTGGGTTGGAGCAGCCCAAATGGACTAAAACAGAAGCACCCTGGATGAATTCAATCTTCAGTACTGTCCTCCAAGTCCCTGTCTTCAACTGTATGCAGAGTATGTGGATATATTGCTATTTTCTGTATATTATGATGTTCTGGCGTCTTTTTTTTTTTTAATTTTTTTTTTCAACGTTTTTTATTTATTTTTGGGACAGAGAGAGACAGAGCATGAATGGGGGAGGGGCAGAGAGAGAGGGAGACACAGAATCGGAAACAGGCTCCAGGCTCCGAGCCATCAGCCCAGAGCCTGACGCGGGGGCTCGAACCCACGGACTGCGAGATCGTGACCTGGCTGAAGTCGGACGCTTAACCGACTGCGCCACCCAGGCGCCCCTGTTCTGGCGTCTTAAAAAGAAAATTATCCTTCTGACTAGGGAGGCACTGCCCATCCTGGGACTAGACTTTGATATTCAAGCCCACTCCATACCTCCTTTCTCGGGCTCAGGCGCTACAGTGAACAGGATTCCTCTGCCTTAATCATTCATCCCAGGGCCACGTATCAGGCATCCAGGGACGTCACCTACAGCCCTGGCGAAATATCCACACTAGATAATCCTAAACCCTTTACCCTGCCCCTGTCTTACCTTGCTGTGGAAACAGCAGGGAAGGTCTAAGTGCCTGCCATCACCTGTTTCTGCTCTCTGACCAACACCTGTTACCTCCCCCGGCGTCCCCTGCAAACCCACGCTGGGCCTGTCATTTCTGGAGGAACCGTATTGTTAAAACTATTTTTCAACGGCCTGGGTCTCTCCGTATCATCAGTCAGAGCCACGCACAGAATAATCGTTTTATATTTTAAAAACCGTATTTTTTTCTTTTCAATATTTCTATTTTGTTCTCTTTTACACTTACCTCTTCTTTTTCTACTGCACCTTCATGCTGTTTTATGATATCCTGTTCTCCGAGATAGGAATGATTTCTTCATCTGTCTCTTCAAATGACCTCCGAAACTTTGAACTTGTAATCCGCTGATTCCACGAAATCCCTTTCCCCTGAAATTATATTCCAATTTTGACTGTTGATTTTGTGGGCGGTACCTTTTAACATTCGATTTCTGGGTATATGTTGCCCACACGTTTAGATAAGGAGGTTTTGTCGGTTAGCTCTTTCCTTTACTTCCTCTGTTTACCCATCCCTGCCTAGTGATCATTAGTTCTAACACCCTGGTATTGCACACTCCAGTGTTCTTGCCAGAGGAGACAGTGGGGACATCACAGACATAATCACAAATTCACTACGTTCCCTGGCTCCATTTCTGATGTCTGAGCTTAGTTTTACAACTAACCCGGGCCACAGCTTACTACAAACCCTTGCTGCAAATACCAGCTAGGTGCCCCTTTTTAAGCCCAACATTATGATCTAGACACGCAAGGTAGAGGATTTAAGTTGAGGCTTCAGCTAGCGAGGCTGACTCCAGGCGTCTATCCATTAGAGGGCCAGAGTCCTAAATGCCACTGCCCACCGGTTCCAGAGTCCAGAAAGCCTATGACTTTATGACTCGGAATTTCTGTTTCTGATCCAAAGAGACCTCCTTTAGAAAACGCCTGTTTCTCTTCTTCTATTTTATCTTATCCATCTTTGTTACATTTTTGAACACAGGGATGTAAACAGGTGTAAGTATAAACTTAGTGTAAGTTTACACACTTGTAAGTGTAACTCACATAAGCTTTGTGTGCTGCCTTGAGGTTAAGTCTGAACACCTTGCTAAAGACAACACTCCCTAAATCGATAAAAATACATACAGCGTATTTTTCTAAAGAAAAAGCATTATTGGGAAAATACTAAGTTCTGGACTATCACTTCATCTTCCATAGCAGCAGCATATCTCCATACTGGGCACACGTACTGAACTAAGATGTGTACAGAAGAGGAGTGCCTGAGTGGCTCGGTCGGTTAAGCCTCTGACCTCAGCTCAGGTCGTGATCTCACAGTCCTTGAGTTCGAGCCCCACGTCAGGCTCTGTACCGACAGCTGGGAACCTGGAGCCTGCTTAGGATTCTGTTTCTCCCTCTCTGCCCCTCTCCTGCTTGTTCTCTCTGGCACACTTGCTCTCTCTGTCAAAAATAAATAAACATTAAAAAATTTTTTTAAAGATTTGTGCACGAGATTCAGCATTTGTTGTGTCTGAAGACACGATTAAGTAATAAATTATCACAACCATCCCTTTCTGAATGAGCTGAGAAATATGCCAGAGAGTCTGATAAGGATCAACATATAATTGGCACAGCTTAACGGGAACATGGTTTGAACTTGTATCTGTATCCTTCCGACTTCCCGGGTTAGTCTTTTGGACCTACTTTTAGGAAGAGTGACAAACAAGATATTTACCAGCCTTGCTGCATACAACTGGGAGCACAGAGAACTCTGCTCCTTTAAAAAGAAAAAAAAAAAGGTCCTACACATTTAATGATCTTTACCATATTCACTATTCCCACCTGGGAAATCTGACCAGTACAGATTGGTCAAACCAGTTTTCTTTTTCATTTCCCAATTAGCTGAGCCTCTCTTTTTCCCTGGGGAGAAGTCAGTAAGAGATGTAAAGAGAGCAACAGTTTCTTTCCATTTATATCCGAGCACAGCACATTACTCAACTTAATGAGTATGTCAAGCATGTGGAGAGTTTCTGAAAATGCAGATCCGCCGGTCCGAGGCCAGGCCTGAGATACTGCATTTCCAGAAGCTCCCACGTCATGAAGTGTACCAAGTCCCTAGGGTTTCTCAAACCCTCTCAGGAAATCCCCCAAATCAAACTGATTTTTCCAATAATATAAAGACATTGCAGTGGAGTTTGCCAAAGCGTATATGACACGTGATGTTACAGTGATTGAATACAGAAGCAGATATGAGAATCCAACCATCTTGGGTAGAAAGATTTGCAAAAATATAAAACAATACCACTCACTTTACTAAGGATTTTTCATTTTGGAAAATACAGCTATGTTTCATAAACAATATATCACCTAAATAAACATGGAATCGGTTTATTGTTGTTATTAGTGAATACATCAACAAATATCTATTTTTTAAGGTCTCATTCCTATTATCATCACTATTAGTAGACCTAACCACATATTGAGGACTGCTCATAAACCAGATTTTTGGAGGTTCTCAGTAATTTTTCAAGGGCTCCAAAATATCTGAGATGGACCACTTCATAGAGGGTGGAAATTTATTTTTCCCTGTTTCCACAGAAATATTAAGAAAGAGAAAGCATCCAAATATATAGATAGGTCAAGAAAATATTGAGAATGCACTCCTTTTAAAATACTACCTTAGCGCAAAGTACTTAGGGACATTTTAGAAGGAAAAAAAATAAAAGAGTTTGGCTATGACTTATACTCTTTTTAATGGAATGTCAATAAACATTCAAGGAGTTCTTATTCAAGTCCCTTAAGGTTGGGAAATGACAGAACAAGAAAACAAGTGAGTCTTAATCCCAAAATATGCTACATCGCCACAAAAGTAGATGAGTCAGCTTACCCTTGGCTTCCTTAAATTCTCATGTTTTCTTACCCATCTCGTGGAGGAATATTTGGGAAAGTATTTTCCTTATTGAGCGTATTATTTCTTCTGAAAGCTTCTCTTCAAAACACTTGCGGGGCAATGAGTCAAGTAATGCATTTGTTGACTTCACATGTGGCAAAAGATACAATGCGTCGGGAAGTTGCGAACCAACATATTTACTCCAGGAGCGCTTAATCCAATTGCCTGCGTCTTGCCTTCACCACCTGTAGCTTTGTAGAAAAGTTTGCACCCTTGTCTTTCTCTTCAACCTCACTTTGTTGGCGATTTCCTGCCTTGTGCTTTGTGTGCATGGCAACACATTTTGCCATCTTGCAACGTTTTCGGATGTTTGTCTCACGGGTGAGGAAACTCTGCATGGCAGGAACCGGCCTGGAGGTGCCTTTCCATCCACCTCCTTTTCTTCTACCTCCAGGTTGCGTGAGTGAAACTGTTCACGTGGTAGATCTGAGCCATCGCTGGATTCTCCTGTCAGTGCATCCATTTTATTTTCTGTCTTAAAGTACAACTTATTTATGTTCTTGTCACTCCCGCCACCAACAAGAACAGTTCACCTCCTTTGAGCAAAACAGTTGTGCGGTTGTGGGGCCCCTGGGTGACTCAGTCAGTTAAGCCTCTGACTTCAGCTCAGGTCACGATCTCGCGGTTCGTGGGTTCGAGCCCCACATCGGGCTCAGAGCCTGGAGCCTGCTCCAGATTCTGGGTCTCCCTCTGTCTCTCTGCCCCTCCACTGCTCGCATTCTGTCTCGCTCTGTCTCTCAAAAATAAATAAACGTTAAAAAGAAATTAAAAACAAAAAAGTTGTGGTTGTAGATTTGTTTTGTTTGCTTGGCTTAAAGCAACAGAAATTTATTCGCTCGCATTCTGGAAGCTGGAAGTCCAAAATCAAGGTGTCAGCAAGGCCACACTCCCACTGGAGGCACTAGGAGAGAATCCTTCTTTGCCTCTTCCCAGCTTCTAGTGGCCCCCAGCACTCCTTGGACCTTCTTTGGTTTGTAGCTTCTGCGTCCCCCCAATCTCTGTTTCATCTCCAGACGGCCGTCTTCCTGTGTGTGTCCGTATGCGTGTTTTATTAGGATATCAGTCACTGCATTTAGGGCCTAGCCTAATGCATACGACCTCATCTTAACTAATTCTATCTGCCACAACCTTATTTCCAGACAAGGTCGCATTGTGAGGTTTCAGATGGTTTCTTTCGAAGAAACAAGGAGTTGGGGTTTTAGTTTTTGCTCGCTATCTTTACGTTAGTTGCCTGTTACGTGATAATGACTATTCGAAACAAAATAAACAAAACCGAGAACCAGAAATGCCAGACAACTGCATAGGGTGGCCCATTTCAAATTACAAATTGCAGTATACTATATACATTAAGTTTTTCAGGGAACCACCCAGTGATTGGAAATGTCAATACCATACCCACTCATCATAAGGGTCTGAGGGGGTGATATGTTACATCATGTGGTGGGAAAGGCAAGGGTCATGGAGTCTTCCCTCAAGGACCAACAATGACACCATACTGCTGCCACCTGAATTCCCTTCTGGATTCGGGGTCTAGAACGCAAAAGTTGCCATTAAACTGAGCTAGAGTCATGATTATCTTCATAAATTATAATGCTTTCTCTTTTCCTTCAACTCAGGCTGAGATCGTGAAGAAGAAACAAGAATTACATTTTTGTTTGTTGGTTTTTGCTTTGTCTCTCTTCACTTAACTCCTGTGGGATTGAATGATTCCACTGAAATCAATTAAGCACAGGTCTGATGTGGCCTGGGTGCTGGAGGCACGTGCAGATAGTGGTAATAGTCCTCACACTCTGTGACGGACAGTATGGCGCACGTCAGGAGGGACAAAGGGACAAGCACAGCAGCAACTTTAATACTGTCAGGGAATATAAACACAAGAGGACATGGATGAGAAAATTACATTGGTTTGCTTTATTTTATTATTTTTAAGTTCGTATTTATTTTGAGAAAGAGAGAGAGAGAGAATCCCAAGAAGGCTCCACGCTCAGGGCAGAGCCCCACTTGGGGCTCGATCTCATGAACCACAAGATCACAGCCTGAGCCACGATCAAGAGCCGGTCGCTTAACCAACTGAGCCACCCAGGCGCCCCACATTGATTGTTTCAGATTCATCTTTATGGTTCACGCAGACACCAGAGGTAAGGAGCATGAGAAGACGTATCTCTCTGAACCCTTTTGGAGTTTCCACTTTACATCAGGCTTTTCTTCAACTTTAGCGCCTGGAATGAATGTCTTCGATATCGTTACTCTTCTCAGCTCTCACAGTTCTCGTCCAACACTTCCCATCAGGGCAAAGTCAGAGATATACTCTTTGAGCCAAAGTTTAAGTGAACACAAAACAGTTAAAACTAACCCACAACTAATAACAATATCAATCGTCATTGAAATCATATTTATTTGCCATGTACCAGGCACTTCATACATATTTAAACTCTAAACCTTCATAAAAACTTAGGGAGGTATGTGTTACAAGATTTCCTCTCTTGCAATGAGGAAATAGGTGTCTATTTATCCCAAAAGCCTAAATAACTTTCCCAGGATCACAGATCATGCCTAGACTGGGATATGAGCTTGGGGGTTTGGCTCATTGCTGTGTTTTTGTTTTTGTTTTAAAACAGTTCTCTTTTTTTTTTCTTTTTTTTTTTTTTTTTTTGAGGGTGTGCTCAACCATACAGAAGGCTAGCACCAAGTACATTTTCAGCCACTCTTCTGCGTCACAGTTTGACAGAAGACTTTTGTCATAATGCGGACCTCTGGCGGTTTGCTCTAACTTCTACGAGCCACACGATCGGCATCTCCCCACACCCCAGGGTCAGGCACAGAGAAGGGGCAGGTGAGTCAAGCATCCCTTCAGAGCACACCTCAGAGGGGTGTGCGTACCCTTATGTTGTAAGATTTGGCAAACATTTGCAGTACGGACTAGGATGTGACAGACCTAGAATAACAGAAATACAGTTGAAGTCAGGTTTAACTAATCCTCGATGTGAAAGTTCTGCAACTGGCGTATCGGCTGGGATAGAGGGTGTGGGCAATTTTGATCCAGACCAGCATGAGACATGCACAGGTAACACAGATCAGAATCAGAGAAACAAAAACGAAACAAAACAAAACAAAACAAAACAAAACAAAACAAAACAAAAAACACTAATAGAACCAGGGGTGCACACGTATTAGTTACTTGAGACTACAGTTCTCGGGGATAATGGGATAAGCCTGATCGCTAACATCAGACCAATATAATAATACTGACTATGCGATCTTACTATTTTCAATTCAGAAAATGTTTAGACCGCCTACTGTATGTAAAGCATTGAGCTGGGGACTGGACAGAACGTGAGGAAACAGAAGTGTGTGAATCCAGATTCTCCTTCGGGTGACAGAATTCCTAATGAAAGTAAACAAAAATCAAGATTTTAATGACCTCGCCGGATTCAAGGGTTCTGATGGCATTATCTTCTCTCTCTTTTCTCTCTCTCTTGTTCTCCTTTCTACCGCTTGGCTTCCTTCTTCGCCTTCTACCATTCGATGGCATCTCTGGCTAGGTGTTTATTCTCCCCCCTTCTTCTTGGGCTCATACCTGTTTCCATTCCCCAGCTCCCGCCTTCCCCTGACATCTGGATGGGACCACATGGCTACTTCTGCCAAGGGACTGCAAGCAATGAACGACACTACTTAGAGGCAGAACAGATAAGAGGGGCGGCCCTCTTATTCTCTCTTCCTTCCATTTCTAAGTCAGCCTTGGAGACAACAGATGGAGACTGGGTAGGATTGCGGCATGGAACGAGCTTGAATTTCTGAATGCTTGCATGGAGCAGCAGAACTCCACCTGCCATCGACCCACAATGAAATAGGATATGAGTAAGGACTACAATGTGATTGTGCAAAAGCACTGGGAATTTGAAGGTGTTGATTACAACGGTTAGAGTAAACTTCAATTGTGTGAAACCATGGAGAATTTATGGGTGTTTATGATAGCAATTAGATTTCTCTTTCTCGTGCCTGGTCCTTGTATCTTCGGATCATGGAGAAAGAGTACATTTGGCTGATGACTAGGGCAGATGTCCCCCATGGGACTCCAATGGGCAGAGCTCTTTCTGGAACAAACCGCGATGGCCATGTGTGTGGGTGCTCTGAGCTGCCGGGTTGGGTATCCAGTGCCCAGGGTTGTGGGAAGGGGGCAGGAAGAAGATCATCATCATTCAGACACGTGCCATGGGTTTCTCAGAAAAGACAGGGCTTTATTATTAGAGAGAAGATGGTTAAGAAGGGTGTCAGACGAATTTCAGTGAACACGTGCAAACAGACTTTAAAAAATAATTAGCATACATATTTTGTAGAGCGCACATGTCTACTCGTGCCTCCAGGTGCCTGTTCCTGGCTAGAAACTGGAGTTACACCAGTGACAAGGACAAGCAAGGTTGGTGTTTTCATGGAGCATGCATTCCAGTGGAGAAGCGGGACATAAAGGAAGAGAGGGAGGGGGCACCTGGGTGGCTCAGTGGGTTAAGCATCTGACTCTTGATTTCAGCTCAGGTCATGATCTCATGGTTTGAGGGTTAGAGCCCCATATCGGGCTCTGCACTGACAACAAGGAGCCTGGTTGGGATTCTCTCTCCCTCACCCTCTCTCTCTTTCCCTTCCCCGATCTCTCGCTCTCAAAATAAATAAACATTAAAAAAATAAAAGAAAAGAAAGAGAAGGGAGGCAGGGCAGGGAAAAGGGAAAGAGTGTGGAAGGAAGGGGGAAAGACAAGAATAATTCTGAGACACTGAACTACATTCAGCATGCCAAAATTGACTTGTGTAGGAGGGACCCAGCCGTGAGACTTATCAGTGATCAAAGGCAAAACAAGGTTTACAATCAAATGCGGCGAAGGAAAAATAAAACTCCAAGACACCTCATAGTCTCAAGACATTGTTGTGCATTTCTTGGAGGGTAATCTGTTTGGCTGGGAGCTAAGAGAGAGGCCACGGGATCGTCTGCTGTTTAACCCTCCATCAGCGATTTTTTTAAGTCATTTTTAAATTTTCTGCAGGTTCCATAGAGTTTATCTGTGGAATACACCCGAGAGGCTTTCTCTGTGCCATACCCGACTGACAGTTTCCCTCTGAAAGTGCCTCCAGTCTTTTCAGTTTTAATATGCACCGTTTTCCTCAAACAACTTTCCTCAAAGAACGCCACTTCATACACTACCAGGTGTAATGAAATGATGACAACTTGATCGACGCAGTGGCAGAAATAAATGAAGATCCGAGATGCAGAGAACCAGGCTAGAGATTACACAATCACATGTCAATGCGTGTTCAGTAATTCACATCCAACGACTGGTAAATAATTCTAAAGTAATGAGTCAAAAAGAAACCTTTCAGGTATCACTCAACAGAGTCCCCTAAATCATCTGGGCTTCAGCTGACATGGGCCGTCAAGGATGTGATAACCTTTGTGGGCAGATCTGGTGAGGACTCCCCTTGACAGGATGATTTAAGACACGGGTTTGAGTCTCACTGAGTGGCAAATTTATCCTTTCCTACCCAGATCTGGTCTCTAAAAATTTGATGTCCCCCATTCCTGAAGGACAAAGGGAATCATGGTTTCATCACTTACCTAGACTGGAAAGGGTATAGATGGGTTGGAAGAAGATCCTGAAAGGAGAAAAACAAAAGCAGGAGTCTAGCTTTTGGGAAGAATGCAGGAAAATGTGGTCAAGGAACAGTTCCCCGAACTAGATAAATCAATCAGTCTCTACTTCCGTCTCTTCTGCTGCCTGAGGCTCATCTGCTCCTATTTTCAGTGATCAGAGGTAGCAATCTTTTATTTTTATATGTATTTCTTTATTTAGAGAGACAGAGAGAACATGCTCAGGGGAGGGGCAAAGAGAGAGAGAGAGGGAGAGAGAGAGAATCCCATGCGGGGCTTGAACTCACAAGCAAGAGATCATGACCAGAGCCAAAATTAACCAACTGAGCTACCCAAGCGTCCTCCCTACCCCCCCCCCCCCCCCCCCAAATGTAGCAATCTTGCTGGGACTCGTGTTTCAGCCACTTTGGGAGGCTCAGTTGAGTTGATGGTGATTGACAGGAAGGGTTCTTCCTGCGATGTAGAATCAAATCGTCATTCAGGCAGTCTCATTTCATGTTTCCAAAATGATTCTGGAGACAGAAAGAGAGGTATAGGATGAGCATCACCTCCTAAGTAAAAGAAAGTAACTAAAAACTTCAGTGCCTTCATCTGAACACCTATCTGCGTGTAGGATCATCTGCTTTTCCATCTATTAGTACCTGACTGGGAAAGATGTGTGTTAGAGAGATATGTATTAGCCTATGGACAGCTATGAAAAAAAGGATACTGAGTGTCTTTCTTAAATCATCTAAGCAACTTGCAGTGACCTCAGCATGGTGAGCGGGAGGAAAGCTTGTTGACTCCACAGTCACCTTGTCCATTTCCTTCCTGCCCAGTGGGGAGTGAAACAGTAACCAATTGGTGTCTATCAACTTTGTTTAGACTAATTTCCTCTTCTTACTTTACTGACCAGAATAAGGTAAATACATTTAACATGGAGAGATTGAATCCTTTCAAAGAAGACTGTAATATTCTGGAGCTTGAGCAAGGTGTTGTTACCATGAAACCTGAATTAAAAAACAACAACAACAATTAATTGTTGCTATAGAACAACAACTCCTACCTACTACAATTACTACTCATTAAGGAATTTGAAATTTTTTCTTAAATTTGCCTCCATGAAGGGAAAAATAAAGACCTCAAAGGTCTTTAGGCTGGAAATTCCTGATTTTCCATGTGTTTCCAGTAAGGTTTGATTTCAAGATGATTTCCGGAAAATAAAGGGGCAAAAAAAAAAAAAAAAAAAAAAGAGAACTGGAGTAACTCATAAAAGCAAGTAATATGCGCATAATTGTGTAAGAAAAGCTAAAACAACATTTCCCAGCTGGTCAACATAAAAACTGACTTGTTGGTTTTACTTTACAGATAGCACCTGTATGTCTTAAATAATACACGTGTACATTATTCACTCGAAGACTTTTTATAGTTTACAATTTCTGTGAATAAGAAAAAGGAAAATCTATTTTTCCAAAAACTTATTTTTTATTTTCAGCAAACTGATTCTGAAGTGTATGTTATCCATCACAACAGATAGAATGTTCTGTAATATGTCCTAGGCACATAGCAGAGACAATAGCTTTACCAGGATTGCAGCAAACTTCGCTGGAAAAAAATCTCTACTACGCAAGAAAGATTTCTTTGCGAGGGGCAACGAGAAATTGGTGTAACTAATCAGATCAGAACTTGCTCTGCACAGGCCAGTGCGGCACAGAGGGGACACTGAGTTAGGGGGTGAGTGTGTGTGTGGGCGCACAGGCATGCTGACGTGCCTTGTGTGCTCAATGTGTGGGAGATTGTGCACGTCTATCGGCCGGTCCAGATGCATGTTAGACCATCCTGAGATATAAGAGGATTTGGAGACGGAGTTAAAGGGCTGGAAAAGAAGAGGACCGTTCGGGTATAGCTTCATCTTCTAAACACTTAGGATTCGTATCAAAGCTAGTATAGTAAATATACTCCTTCCCACATTCCTACAGCGTCATCTTTAGCTTTGTTTTGCTTTGTGGTAAGAACATTTAACACGGAATGTACCCTCAATACATTTTTAAGTGCACGATACAGTATCGTTAACTGTAGGCACGACGTGGTCCAGAAGATCTCTAGAATTTGTCTAGCAGAACTGAATCTGTACTCCCCATTTCCCCCTCTCCCTGGGCCCTGGCAACCATCACTCTACTCTCTGATTCCAGGAGTTTGACTGTTTTATAGGTGACAACACGGATGAACCTGGAGGCATTACGGTAAGAGAAATAGGCCATCACCAAAGGACACATACTGCCTAATCGCACAACACAAAGGGACTAAAAATAACCTCTGGTTTTGAACCTTGTCTTCTGAGAACCAGAACTTGGAAAGCTGAGTGGCCACCCAAGGAAAGGGCTGGCCCAGAGTCTTCAAGGCATGCATAAAGGGCCTTAAGTAGCCACGGAGAGGCTGTCTTCCTCGCATCCACCATCAGGCCCCAAAGGGAGACGATACTAAGGAAGCTCGAAGTACAGTAAGGCCTGGGGTAGGGAATCTGGGTGTGGGAAAGGAAAATTATTGCGCAGAGTTGAGAGGCTGTGATTCTCCTGCACGGGAGGTGAGGAGCAGGTGTTTGGCTAGAGGGGGAGTATTTTATTGTCACTTATTTCCTCACCCTTACCATTAAAATCATAGATGGGGGAGGGGAGGAAATGACACTTTAGCAAATGGAAATGTGAGAAAATACTACTTACAAGGATACACAAGTCCTATGGAGTGAAGCTGTCCTGGAAATACATAGCTCAGAGCACCTGCAGGGGTTAGTTACTCTCTTGCCTTTCTCCCGCCATATTTGCATTTTCCAGCCCGTAGTCCAAGCAGCTCCTGGTACAATTGGCTCCTCTCTGAACCGTGAGCCTCTCTGAACATCAATCATGGCTTATTCATGTTTATGTGTCTCCGGAGAACTTCACACAGCACTTGGTAGCCAGCCCTCGACAGACATTTGCGAAACTGGATAGATTTTAAGGGGTGCTGTCGATTCAGCACCAACTGAAGAAGTCAAGTTTTCAGGATTCAGGAGAGCTGACCACCGGTGGACTTGTTAACCCTTGTTAACCGCGGGCAATCGCTTTGGTCTCTGCTCTCAGCTCCTCTTTGGTACCCGGAGGAAGCGGCCTTAGGTGATCACCAGGATAAATTTCAACTATAACTTCCCACTGGCTGGCAGAGAAAGTCTCCTTCCCCTTTTGGGAAATGTAAAATTACGTTATCAGGTGTGATCACGTCCTCCACCAACGCAGCGAAAAGTTCTGGTTAAAAATGCACAAATCCAACGGTATTTTTGGAATAATCAAAGACTGAAGTAGCAGTTAGCCCACCTACGCACGACTGCTAATATATTTTAGCCTTCTACTGTAAAAGGAAAATAACAACTTGGACTACTTTCATCCAGGACAAATGACTTCCTTGGACTGACAAGACATTCATTGCTCTGGAACTTAGCACTTCATCCTAATCCACGAGGGTAATATCTGAAAAGCATTACCAAACGAACTTCCTAAAGTATCCAAGTTACTTTCACAGAAAAGTTAAAATCACCCCCAAGTAGAAATCGCCTGACTATGTAAGAATCCACTCATCCTATTTATAAGCTGTCGTTACAGTGCCTTTCTTTGTGACTATGTGGTTCTAATAAATATTTAGTGCTTGATACTCCTGTTTGGAGCCTTCTCTGCCCTGTCCTGTTCTTCAACATACTTCTACACATTTGAATACTCTGAGGACAAATGTCATTATGTAATTAAGCTTAAAGGCATAAAGTTCAGAGGCATGATTCACATGAGAAATACCGTGTTTTTGAAAGAGGAGCAAAACTTTCACTAAGAGGAAAATTCGGCTGGCATTCCCATAAGTGCTAAATAAGACATTTCCTGCCTGTGAAGGCAAATAATTGTAATTCACAAGTTCAAGCCACTGTCATCTAAAATGCTTATCTCGCAAAATGATCTCTGGGAGTAACAATGATGAAATGGTTAACATTAGTAAATCAAAGTTGTTTCAGAGATGGTGTTGAGTGCCGAGTACTGGTGCTCACTTTTCAGTGAAACTGGAAGGAAAAAAAAAAAAGTTTGCTCTCTATTAAGACCGAAGGACCACAAGGTTTTGAGGAGGGACAGAGAAGACAGCTTCCATCTATCCTGATCCTGAACACCTCTGGTCCCTCCAACTATTCAACTGGTAGAATTGGCTTTGGGCAACTGACCACTGAGAGACCCAGGGGGTGTGGAATAAAAAGGGGATGACGGGCCTTAAGCAACAGCAATTTCCTGCCAAGTCTGGAGGTATTTCAGAATCCACTAGGGGCTGTTGGGTGGTCCAGGGTCCCCAAGCGATCATTTCATTTATACACATGAGCTAATGCTCAGGATATGCATCACCCCGCCTCCCCCATGACTGACTCCAGAGGGTCCTCAAGGCACTGGGCACTGGGCACCATTGCTGGGCAATTCTGAGCTTCCCACACGGGGTTCCCCGCCACTCTGAGGACCTCCAACCACTCCCGGAAAAAGCGATCACACCTCTTAGCAAGGATCTGGGGAAACCACCTGTAGCTCAGGGTCCGCTGAGGAAGGCCCACTATCCGGCGCATCTCTGTAAGTGAAAGCTAAGAAAGGCAGAAAAGTGCTAATTATACAGAATTCATTTTACCCACGGATTCATTAATTAGTCTGAAGAATGAAGGGAAGTGGGAGGTGCTCCTGTTCTAGGAGATCTACCCATTACCAGATAGTGGTCAGAACGCCCTGGGATGTTCTTTCCGTTTCTATTAGGGTCCATAATGACAGGAAACAAAGAAACTAGGAGAAACCTAGTCACAATGACTATGCCACTCACCTACCAATAAGCACCGACCTGCACCCCCCTCTCCCCTCTTCTCCAGTCTTCTTTTTTTTTTTTTCTCCTAACAGGAATTTCTGAGAAGGATAGTAGGTCAGGGCCTGGAGCGATGAGCGGTTGGTTGTTTTAGGACACATAAATACAAATAACGGGTATCTGATTTTCATTTAAGCAGGAGGAAGAAGAGAAAGTATGGGCACATATTTTTTTTTTTTAATCTTATTTAAAAAAAAAAAAAAAAAAGCTCAATTCTCTACCACAGTTAACTCTTTCTCGCCCTGCCTTCTTAGAGCAGAGCGAAGGAAGTTCCAGTCGCCCGGGATGAAGTGACAGATTGCGGGCGCCGAGGATCGGCGCGCGGAGAAAGGCGGGGGGGTGGGGGGTGAGCCCCGGGCTCGCACACAAAGGAGCGGAGTTCCCAGACGGCGAGCGACCCTGCCGCGGACACCGCAGGACTCGGGGCGCAGCGACGCGCCAGGAAGCGCCTGCGGCTCTCCGGCCGCCCGGCCCCTTTGCCGGTGGCTGGGAGAACTTAGTCACCCGGAGCCCGAGCCCGACGAGCGTCCCGCAGCGAAGAGGCCGGGGATCTGGGGAGGGGAGGCACCCCGGGAACGGGGGGCGGCGGGCCGGCGAGGAGGGCGCGGGGCGCGGGGCCGCACGGGCAGCCGAAAGCCCCGGGCGGGCGGACGGAGCGGCAAGGTCTTCGAGGCGGGAGCGCACGGGCGTGCACCGAGGAAAAAAACTTGCGGCAGGAACTTCCTACCCAGGGAGAAGGAGCAGGAGAGAAGGAGGCAGGGAGAGACTTGCACTGTCTCAGTAACTTTCAAAACACCCCTTTCAGGAGATGAGGTAAGCCGGGGTTAGCCAACCCCGATTGGTTGTGAAATATCAGACAAACCCGGAGCCACTGTGGCTTTAAATGAGGCCAAGGAAATCTGTTTTTCTTACCCCAATACTTTATTTTTTCCCCCCCTCTCGCCCTTGCTCCCTCCCTCGTTCCTCCTTCCACCTCGCCGGGTCCCTCTCGGTCTTCCTTTCCTCGATCACCCCCCAACCCCTCCCCTCGCCCGCCCTCCCCCATCTGATTAGGCGCGGACCGGGAAGGGTGGGAGGGGTGGGGGAAGCTCTCCCTTTAAGAGGCAGCTTGCAGTGACGAATTGTTGAAATTGCCATTGCAGGATGGCATGCCGCTATAAATTCATTGTTCCACCTCCTCGCATCTTCACAGCGCTCGAGCTGCTCTCCGCGCTCGCAGCGGCCGACTGGGGATGACGGCGGGCAGGACGACACTGCATCCGAAGGGACACGGACGCGCCGCTTCGCTGGCTGCCCGCAGGCCGCGCCTGGCATTTTTTGTTTCAATTTTTATGGCTTTTCTCCCTCTCTTTCTTCCTTTCCTCCCGGTTCTAGTAGAGTCAAGGACACCCACAGAATAAGAAAAGGACTGGGCTCCGGAGCTTGGAACCCCCGCTGCCGGCGGGTCCAGAGCAGCGAGGGGGCGGGAGGCCGCGCGCACCAGTTGCCAGCCTGGTGCGCGACACCATCCGTACTTTTTGTCGTGCACCGTTAGTGGCTGCACTGGGGGTTGGATTTGGGTTATTCCCCCCCACCCCCTTTCCTTGTATTTGCGGAACCTCCACAACCCGGCGTCCCCCCCCCCTTTTTTTTTCCTTTTTATTCCCCCCCCCCTTTTTTTTCCGGAGCACGCATCCAAACATTTTCCAAAGCAACAAAGAAAAGTTCGCACGCTGGCACCGAGGCCGGGACCGGCTGGCGCTGCCGCCAGGCCCTCCTCCCTTCGACACTTGACTCAGCCTTGCAAGCAAGTGTGTGTTGAGCCCCCCACCTCCCGCCCCGGTCACTTCCACACCGAATAACAGATACCCATCAAGTCCCCGTCGCGCGGCCCCTCCCCGCGGGCGGCGCACTATGCTGCTCGGGTGGGCGTCCCTGCTGCTGTGCGCGCTCCGCCTGCCCCCGGTCGCGGCCGGCCCCGCCGCGGCACCTGCCCAGGATACAGCCGGGCAGCCTCGGGCTGCCGCAGCGGCCGCCCAGCCCCGCGGGCGGCAGGGGGAGGAGGCGCAGGAGCGGGCCGAGCCTCCGGGCCACACGCACCCCCTGGCGCCGCAGCGCAGGAGCGGCGGGCTGGTGCACAACATCGACCAGATCTACGCCGGCGGCGGCAAGGTGGGCTACCTCGTCTACGCGGGCGGCCGGAGGTTCCTCCTGGACCTGGAGCGCGATGGCTCGGTGGGCGCCGCTGGCTTTGCGCCCGCGGGAATTGGTCCGGGTGCCAGCCGGCGCCACCGGGACCACTGCTTCCACCGCGGCACCGTGGACGGCAGCCCCCG
The DNA here is from genome assembly GCF_023721935.1 of Panthera uncia. Classification (NCBI taxonomy): domain Eukaryota; kingdom Metazoa; phylum Chordata; class Mammalia; order Carnivora; family Felidae; genus Panthera; species Panthera uncia. Next base: position 17,211,528 of record NC_064810.1, read on the forward strand.
CTCTCTGGCTGTCTTTGACCTCTGCGGCGGGCTCGACGGCTTCTTCGCAGTGAAGCACGCGCGCTACACCCTGAAGCCGCTGCTGCGCGGGCCCCGGGCCGAGGCCGAGGCCGGGCGAGTGTACGGAGATGGGTCCTCGCGGATCCTGCACGTCTACACCCGCGAGGGCTTCAGCTTTGAGGCCGTGCCGCCGCGCGCTAGCTGCGAGACTCCCGCGTCCCCGCCAGGGCCTCGCGAGCGCCCCCCGGCGCACGGCAGCCCAGACCCACGCTGGGAGCTGGCCCCGCAGTTCCCGGACCAGACGGTTCCCTCCTCCGAGGGGACCCAGGGACCCCAGACGTGGTGGCGGCGGCGGCGCCGCTCCATCTCTCGGGCCCGCCAGGTGGAGCTTCTCCTGGTGGCTGACGCGTCCATGGCGCGGATGTACGGCCGGGGCCTGCAGCACTACCTGCTGACCCTGGCCTCCATCGCCAACAGGCTGTACAGCCACGCCAGCATCGAGAACCACATCCGCCTGGCCGTGGTGAAGGTGGTGGTGCTGGGTGACAAGGACAAGAGCCTGGAGGTGAGCAAGAACGCGGCCACCACGCTCAAGAACTTTTGCAAGTGGCAGCATCAGCACAACCAGCTGGAGGATGACCACGAGGAGCATCACGACGCGGCCATTCTGTTCACGCGGGAGGTGAGTCCAACCTGCGTGGGTGGTCCGAGCGCCCGTGGAAGGAGGTGGGTCAGAGGTTCAGCCTTGCTGACCGCCTGGCTTCTCCCACATGCCGCCTGCCGCTGCGGATTTGCCGGAGTGCTCCTTGCAGGATAACCCAGCTAGCCTGCAGCCCTGCTCGCGTGGTCTGGGTGTCCCCAGAAGCATTCCCTGCCTTGAATGGCTAGACCTGCGTAGACGATCAGTCAGGCTGGGTGTCTCTAGTCTGAGATACGGTGTCCTAGAGGCATAAATAGGATAAGAAGGGACTAGAATGGTTGAGAAAATGTACAGAGCTAAGTGGGAGAAGGAGAAAAGCAAATCTGTCTTTTTTTTTTAATGTTTGTTTTTGAGAGAGAGAGAGCGTGAGGAGGGCAGAGGCAGAGAGAGTGGGAGACATAGAATCTGAAGCAGGCTCTGAGCTGTCAGCACGGAGCCCGATGCGGGATCTGAACTCATGGACCAGGAGATCATGACCTGCACTGAACTGGGATGCTTAACTGATTGAGGCACCCAGGCACCTCAAAAGCAAATTTATCTTTGGAATGGGTGGTCTTTCTTTCTTTTCTCTTTCTTTCTTTCTTTTTCTTTTTCTTTTTCTTTTTCTTTTTCTTTCTTTCTTCCTTTCATTTCTTCCTCCTCCTCCTCCTTTTCATCTTCCTCCTCTTTCTTCTCCTCCTCCCTCTTCTGCTTTTGTGGGGGTGGGGGAAGGGGGATCTTCCACCTCTCAGCGAGCCTAAATATACGACTTGGTGCAACCTCATGGGAGGGGCTTGTTGGTTCATCCCTTGTAGCCTACTTTATCCATGACCTCTCATTGTCAGTGTCCATACTTCCTTACTGGAACCACTCCTGTGGCATAAGCCGAGGAAAGACTTTTCAAAGGAAAGACTCTTTTTCTAGTTTGGCTTTTTAACGAAGTTCTTACGTGTCCACCTTGGTGAATTTTTGTTTCTGGTAAGGAAGGGATTCGGGAGGGCAAGGAGGATAACCCAGTCTTGTCAGGATCCTTAGTGCCTCCTTTGCCTAGTCCTCCAGTCAGGCACTGCCTGTCCCTCCGGAGCTGTCAGCGAAGGGTCACATCCAGCTTGCATGTTTGGGTTTTGGATGAACGTGTTTCTGAAGCCCCAGTGTGGAAAGACCTGGGCAAAGAGTCAAGACACGAGGAAGGAATGCTTTCCCAGGATTTCCCTCTTTTAAGGAAGATGGTTAAAGGGAAGGAAAGAAACTGATCTCTATAGGCCCGGAGGTTCTGGGAAGAACACAGTATCTATTTGCTCAATCATTCAGTCCCCACCTAAATGTGACATTCAGACACAGAGCCTGGGCTGGTTTTGAGCCTGGCTTCCTCAGAGCTCTGAGCCTGCTTCATGACTGTGCTCTGATTGGCAGTTTTAAGCCATGCCTCTCGGCTGCCTGGTAAGAATTGCCTTTCAAAGCTCATTCTTTAAGTATTTGGGATCCACCCAGGGTAGCTGAAGGATTTGAAAGTTTGAAACATCATGCAAACGCATGGTATGAAATGGAGTGCCCAGAGCTAGGATAGAAGATGCCATGATGGCTTGGAGGCTTTAGAATCATAGGGCTCCACCACCTAATTCTCTGTTTCTACCAAGGCACCCCTGGTATGAAGGAAAAGTGTCGATAAATTTGGAATGGAGAAACACTTGTGGTCCATGGGGGGGACATAAATGCAAACCACATGTAAACAAAGATGCCAGAGGGCAACAGTTTAGGAAGAACCTGGCAGGACATGAGGCTACGCACGATGGAAAATCTTCCTTCTCATTAAGTGATCTAAAAACCATCCTGTAATTTCTCTGCGCTACATTAATCTTTGAAATGGAAGAACATTCATTTTGTAGCCTCCTGTATGGAGTGAACTTCTCCTGTAAAACTAGTCCTTTTTTATTTGGTTTCCAAGACTTTTTTTTTTTTTTCTTGTAAGCAATTTTCCACGTCTGGATTTCTTGCTCTGCTGCATCACAAGAAGCTGCCAAGAAGAAGGCTTCAGAGAGTTTATGGAAGGAAGTTCTCTAGAGACAGAGGAAAAAATACTTTTGTAGGCACACTACTCCAAACGAGTAGGTCATTTTAATAGTTCACTTTCATTTTGGAATACAAATGCACGTTCCATAATTTTTAAAACAAACAAAAATTAATAGAAGACCCCATTACTCCCTACCTCCTCCTGCCCCATAATTTTCCTAATTGCTTCCCAGAAAAAAAAAAAAAAAAAAGGGAAATCCGTTAGTGGTTCTAAATGATCTGCCTATTGCTTTTCTGGATTTGTGTCTTATTTGGGGAGTTAACAATTCCTATTTTCCAAGCTCTGAAACCTATCGGTACGTTTTAAGTAGATAAAGGCAAGGGAGCAAGAGATTAATGGGTCTATCTTAATGTTAATGAGTATTGTAATAACATAACATTTTCCAAAGGAGTCTGCACATGGAAAATATTTTACATGGGCCCTCCGTCGCCTCCCTGCCAAGCAGAAGCATACTTTTGGTAAAGCAAATCTCACTTAGGTTGTGGTTGGCCCTCTGGTATATACATCTAACTTGAGAAGAACCAAATACTTAAAAAGCATGTGTATTGTGACTATATAGACTTAATCTCAAAGAATGCTGTTCACTGGGGGGCTGAGAAAAATATGACAAGACCCTTATGCAGCATCCAGTAAGAGTACCTTGAAATGTAAAGTTAAACTCCACCTAATGCTTCAGAAGGTGAGAAATAAGGGGACGAGAGCAGAAATCATCTGAGCCCTTCCACCGTGGAAATCAGGTACCCTAAGACCTAAGAGAAACGTTCATGGCTTTTTTTTTTTTTTCAATGAGAAATACCCGAAGTTGGCACCTGGAACCTACTTTTACAACTCTGTTTTGAATGTAAGAAGTACGTTGCTTAGCAACCAGACGCCAAGCCATCAAATCCATGTTTTGATGGGCTCTGAGAACCGTTCAAATTTTGTGTCCAGATGTCTTCTCTTAAATTGCTTGTTTTTCAGGCACCAAGTGAATGTGTGAGGATATGTTTTCCACCCCTGTTTACTGGCCCGGGCCACCTTGAACGTTGTGTCTGGGAGTCAGCAGAATGGTGCTAGTAATTCATTTACCTGGCACTCTAATTAGAGAAACTTAGCACCAGTCAATTTTCTGGCAGAGGAACCATTTCATCCTGGAATAGCGCTCATGCTGGAATTCGCACCCCTTCTGCCATCAAACAGTAGACATCTGATCTCCCCAGGATTTCGTTTTGCTTTCCAGAATCCTTTCCTTGTCTCTGGTTTCCTCTTTTGTTTTAAACTAGGTCCTTTAAAGACAGCCTCTTAAACCCGTTTAGGAGACCACACACTCTTCCTTAGGAACAAATGTCCTACCTGCAGGATGATTAAATTGGAGATTGTTTAAGACCCCCCTCATCCCAAACTTAACACGGATCGAAAGCATTCGACTGAAAATGAACCAGCTACAGACTGTGCAATATACAAGGTGCACTCGCCTTCATTAGTTATCACTCTGCCAGTTAATAGGCAATTGTCTCTCAACTAACACCTCTCCTTATGTTCTGCTCTGCAGTGCTGAGAAATAAGAGAGCATTTCTCCTCCAGCAGCCAGCCCCTTGTTAGCTTGTGACAATAGGGAGCCCTAAAGGGTGACCTGAAGCTAGGAGGAAGAAGGATGTGCTGTTTCTTACTTGCTTGCTGAGTAGATTGACTAATCCACTTGCACATCTGAGTTCAAATCCCATTTAAAGTCAAAAGTGAACTCTTAGCCAGGGTTCCTAGCCTGTGTAGATCAATCCTGATCAATAAACATCTAAATAACTCAGAAATGGGAAGACTGGGAGCAGATTAAGCAGCTGTAGTTGACATTTTAAAAACAAATGTAGGGGTGCCTGGATGGCTCAGTCAGTTAGCTCTTAGACTCTTGATTTCAGCTCAGGTCATGAGCTCAGAGTTCGTGAGTTCGAGCCCCGCATCAACAGCATGGAGCCTGCTTGTGATTCTCTGTCTCCCCCACCCCCTCTATGCCCCTTTCAAAAATAAGTAAATAGACATTTAAAAAAACGTGTTGGATGCCCGGGTGGCTCAGTTGGTTAAGCATCGGACTTTGGCTCAGCTCATGATCTCACAGTTAGTGAGTTGGAGCCCTGCATTGGGCTCTGTGCTAACAGCTGGGAGCCTGGAGCCTGCTTCAGATTCTGTCTCCCTCTCTCTCTGCCCCTTCCCCCCTCAAAAATAAATAAACATTAAAAAGAAAAAAACAAACGTGAGTTGCAAATTGCTAAGAGAATAGACCTAAAGGTTCTCATCACAAGAAAAAAAAATTGAAACTATGCATAGTGATGGATATTAACCAGACTTATTGTGGTGATCATTTCACAACATATACATATATCAGATCCTCATGTTGTACACCTAAAACTAATATAAGTCAATTATATCTCAATTGATAAATAAACCAATAAATATAGTGAAGAATATTCTAAAAAATCTAAGGTTCGTTACAGACAAGATACCAAAACACACAGAACTTATGTAATTACTGTCTTTCTGTCTCTCTGTCTCTCTCTCTCTCTCTCTCTCTGTCTCTCACTTTTGGCGCATGGATATGAATACCTTCTATGTGTGAGGCACTCATTGATGCAGCTGAATGCAGCATATGTGGAATATACCTGTTCCCTGCCCAACTGGGCTTATCACCAAGGGAAAAGCAGCAGGTGCACACATATATCACTCTGATTAAGGAAAACTTGGGTAAATGTTGTGACCAGGTTATAAACAAAGTATGTGAAAAGAGAAGGGAGGAATAATCAATTCTGCCCATAGATCTTAACATAATGTCATTGTGTATGTGATATCATGCTATCATTGTGTTATACAACCAAAATATCATCATAATTGGACAGATGAAGACATTAATGAAAAGAAATAGTCTTCTAAGAGTAATAACTGACAAGTGGCAGAGAGAGAACTTAGTCCTGTCTAATGCTCTCTAAATCAAATAGTATGACTAATTTAGTCAGACCGTCAATATGTTCCTAATAAACAGAGAGGGATTCAGAAATTTAAAACGTGGCCCCTTTCCTAAGAATCTGTCCCAGGAAACAGACAAGGAAATGGATAATTGCTATATAGCATGGTGATTTTTATGACACATGTGCCCATGAGATATCATGGAAATGCGTTAGAAGGTTGCCTAACCCAGCTGAGTTCAATTTGGAAGAAGTCTCAGAGTTAACCAGACCATAAGGAGGAAGTAGGCATTGCAAACTTGCCCGCTGTCATGTGCAATGGCCCAGGGACAAAGGGGGTTGGAAGTGATACAGCACACAATATGAAGGTAGAGGTTGATAGAGTCTAGTCTAGAGAAGATGATGACAACTAGATTATAGAAGAAATTGTGTGTCATGTGTATCTAGTCTGTTCAGGCTGCCATAAAAAAATATGTACCATAGATCGGGGGCTTAAACAACAGAAACATTTTCTCACAGTTCTGGAGCCTGGGAAGTCCAGGATCCAGGTTCCAACCTATTCAGTTTTTGGTGAGAGATCTCTTCCTGCCACGTTTTCGATGTATGCTCGCATGGCCTTTCTTCCAGGGTCCGGCATTGATGGTTGGAGGGGAGAGGAGAGAGAGGAGATTTCAATGTCTTTTGTTTGAAGGACACTAATCCTATTGGATTAGGGCTCCACCCTTATGATCTTATTTAACCTTAATTACCTTCTTTTTGGCCCTACCTCCAAATACAGTCACATTGGGGATTAAGGCTTCAGCATACGAATTTGAGGTTTTGGGGGAGACACAGGTCAGTCCAAAGCACCACACTTCAGATTTTCAGTTGTTAATTAAATCCAATGGGAATCTACGGATGTAAAACGGCCGTGACCAGGAGTATGTTCTGGGATGAGCCTTCCAGCGGGAGTAGTTGGACTCCATCCAGGGGGAGCCGTGGCAGGCTCCATCAGTAGCCTTCAAAAGGAGACTTGAGATAATCAAAATGAAAAGAACGGCATTAGAAATACAGAAGCAGGCACCAAATCAAGAGATTTTAAAATGAGGTGGCTGTGAGTTAATTAGCCCTTTTCCAACAGAAGGAGTGCTTGGGCTAAGGTTTGGCCCCAAAATGTTGATAAGATACGCAGGAAATAGTGGACAAGAGGGGACATGGCAGTGCAGTGGAGGCTGACAGGAAGCCTGGCTTGCAGGTTGAATGCCATGCTAATCAGATCTGGGCTCTGGAAGGTAACTGCCGCATACAGGCAGGGCAGTTACAGGAGACAAAGGGACCACTTAGAAGCCTCAGATGATGGTACAGGCAGGAAGCCATAATGGAAGGAAGAGGAGGAGACATTTGGTAGGCGGGATCAGTGACTTACGTGACCAATCAGATGTGGTAGGAGAGAGAGAGAGAGAGAGAGAGAGAGAGAGAGAGAGAGAGAGAGAGGTACAAGTAAATGAAGTCCAGGTTTCTTATCCAGCCCTTCCATTTTCTTCTTTTCTGGAACATCTTTCTCAGTGCTTTTTATACATTTAGTATGCTTCTAAATTGCTGAGTTTTACTGAACACACCATAGAGATAAAGACCATGCTGCATTATTTGTTGTAGGAAAGAATTTGCTTGACCGGGCACAGGCTATAAATGTAAAAGGTAACAGAACTGTCAAGAAAAATATGTGTGATGCCTTACCAGTACCATGGTGAAGGTGGTTTAGGAATTGGGGCGTTTAGATGCGGGTTCAAATTTTGGCTTCACCCGTCTCAGGCTTGCAACTTTGGACATTTATTGCCCTGAGCTTTAATTTCTCCACCTATAAATTGGAGTGTTTCCATTTAATATCAACACAGGTATAGCTGGAAAGACTTAGGGATCACCTGGTCCAAATTCCTTATGTTAATGATGAGGGAACTTTGTCTCAAAGCATTTAAACAACTTATGTAATGACTCTGACTAACAGTGTTAGAATTAAAAAGTGATCTGCGTTAAGGGTGCCTGGGTAGCTCAGTTGGTTAAAACTGACTCTTGATTTGGGCTCAGGTCAGCCCCGGGTCGTGTGGGACTCTGTGCTGACAGCTCAGAGTCTGGGATTCTCTCTCTCTCCCTCCCTCTCTCTCTCTCTGCTCCTCCCCTGCTTGCGAGCTCCCTCTCTCTCTCTCTCTCTCTCTCAAAATAAATAAATAAAACCTCAAAAAAATAGTGATCTACTTTGCATTGACTGTGTCTAATCAGCTTCCATTCCTGTTCTCCAAAAGGACTCTCCCAAGCATTTCCTCCCCCTAACCTCCAGCTTGCTGCTTCCGTCTTTCCCTTCTTTTTACTTTACCTTTAGCAGACGAAATGTCCCATCTTGGAACTTGGGCCACACCATCTTTCCAGCTTCCCCTGATTGCCTTTCACCCGACAAATCCTACATTCTCCAGTCATGACAAGCTTCCTGTCATTCCCCCCAAACAGAGCCTGCCTTCTACCATCCCCTGATGTATTGACCAATCTTTCCTGGTTGGGATACCCCTCCTCTAAGACTTTCAGACTTCTATTCATCCCTCAATATCAGTCACCTCCTTTGAGACACTTTGATTGATTCAGATTCATTCTACATTCCCTCAAAAATCAGTTGTAATAGCATGTCACAATTTGCTTCCTTCTTGGCATATCTGTTTTGCTCACTAGATCGCGATGCTTCTTAAGGCCAAGATCAGATCTTATTTATTTATCACAGTGTCAGCACTGAGCACAGCGTCAGCAGATTGTGGGCACGTCGTAATTGTTCTAGGAATCAATGCATCTGGATCCATGGTCTCGGTATATTTGTATCACCTAGTTGTGTCCAGAAGCATGGACAGAGATAGTATACCATGGGTCACCATAATGGTCGGACTAACAGACCCGATGAACCCAGTTTCTCTTGAGATCTAAATCAAGACCTCTACTATTGGGGATTGCTGTACAGGTGGCCAGAAAGGCACATGACACCTCAAGAATTGGATGCACAGATAAATCTGCATTATGGTGTATATGTTTGAATAGTACTTAAGACTAAAATATGTACCATGCAAGATGAATTCTTCTATCTTAATCACCTTTTCATAGGAATTGGGAAGTCAGACAGGCATCTGAGGCTTATTAATCCCTCTTCTGTGCCCTTCTCTTGAGCTCCATGCTTGCCCTTATGAGATGGTAATATTTATATAAACAGAAGTTGCTGGTATTTAACTCAGGATTCCATTGGACGACGAACTCTCCCTTAATTGGGGCTGCCATTGCTGCAGGTGTCATGATGGCTGCTCTTCTTACCTTGTGTTGCTTTTTGGCTCCTTCCCACAGTGCATTTATGCTGCATGAGAGACAGTCTCCCAGTCAAGGCAAGAAATCCCATGGCTCCCGCTATTCATTCCTCTTTGCACATTCTCATGTCTTCTTGCTTCATTACTGACCACTGGGATTTGCTAAGGGGTCATTGGGACCAGTGGGTCAAGTGGGATTTGTACTATCTTCTAGGCATCTGCTTCTCCAGGTAGCATACTTTTCTGGCTCCCTCCCCCCGACTCCATCCCCAAGAATAGGTCTGGGGTGCTACTAGTCCTTCTAAATTTCATGATGAATCACAGATGCTGACACATTCATAATCCCCTAAACGGCTACATCTGGTGAGTGGTCACCATGTCAATGACTTCCTTGTCAAGTCTTCATCGATCTTGTTGACCATCTAAGCTCTATTTTTGAGTTAGATCCAATGTCCCAGTCATATCTCCTGGCCTACACCACAAGCCACCTGTTAAGTTTCTGCATGCTTTTCCAACGTTTACATTTTACTAATCTTCCTTTGCAGTGCTATCTACACCATGGTGATAAGATCTGGATCCTGCATGAAAAGGGCCATCTTTAACATAACAAAACTATAACGAACCTTCAGATCTACACTGACCAAGCAGAAACTCTTATTAACAGTTTTCACTTAATTACCTTTTATGTGGATAGTATATATGAGTCACCATTTTTTTAGTATCCCCTGCCTCCAGATCCAGAAGACAGATAGGTGGAGGGATGGATGGATGGATAATAGAGATAGATAGATAGACAGATAGATGCTATCGCCCCCTCGTCTCCTTACTCCTAATCTGAAATAACATTTAAAAAAAATCCTACTAACTTCAAATAAAGTGTGCACCTGTAAATGTCATAAATCTCTACCACAAATAGGTATAGGTGTGATGTGCTGTATTCTCAGTAATTTGATGCACAAGTTGAGTTTTTACACGTTGGCATGAACATCGGATCACAACGAAATACAGACTTCTCGTTCGAAATCTTGGGGATGAAACTGTATCTGGGTTGCCAAGGTTTGAAATGCATGAATGAAGTGGAGAGGTTGCCAGTTTACATAATTATAGTTACGAAATTATGTAAAGTATGGCCATGTCATCAAGGGGTGTAATCAGTTGTGCTTACAAAAAAAAAAAGAACAACTGCTTCTGTTCATGATTTTGGCACATGCACACATTTCTGTGGCAAAGGGCCAAGCGCATTTAATGCAATTCACGGATAACAAGGAGAGTTGATAGCCTCTAATGAGCAATTGACCCAAGCACACAGAGAGATATTAAGAATCCAGTTTAAACTTTGTTCAAAGCAGGAGGGCCATTTCCATTTGATGTGACTCTTCGTCTAAGCTGCTGAACGACATACGGAGTAAGAAGGGGCAACAATTCCTGCATTTCGTTATTTGAAGATAACGACCCCCACATTGTGACGATACACGTCACTCTGGGTTTAAAAAAAATGTGTGCAGGGAAAGCCTGTCGTGTCTAGCAAAGACAAGTGAGTCTTTGGTCTTAACGTGACTGAGATGATTGGAGAAAAACTGGATTGAAAATGTATTGTGCTATATTATTATCTCGAAGACTGATTATTATGCAAAAGCGTGTTCCAGTTTCAATTTTAAAAACTACTAATTTGTTCTCAACAGCTGTAATTTGAGATCCCACGGGATGACATATGAGGATACACAGGAAACTTGGGGAGGCTATTGCTGGTTTGGGGACTTGATTCACCAAGGCTACTTGGCCGAGATTTCCACTGTCTGAAGCTACAATGTAATGCATCACAGCTGGGATCTCATAATCTATGGAACACAATAAGGACCTGAAAATGTAGAGAGAGGATCGTAGGGTATATATTTTAAATATTCTTTACCTTGGTTAGATTTGTATGCAGCAAAATAGGGAAGAGTTAGATGACTATGTTGACATGGAGTGGGTAACGTTGGCTATGTAGTAAAAACGTCGTGCTTCCTGGAACGTCCTGACTTCCTGGAACCTGCTGAGAGCTTTCTAGCATACCGTGTATTGAAGGTGTGCAAGGTCTACGTTGCATCTGACTCTATGTCCCAGTTCACCTCAATTAAGCAAATGAGCCAGACATTGTCGTAGTTGGGGATGCAAAGATAATAGCTATGATGGAAACAACATTATTATCTCAACCGGTAAATAGTCATCTTTTATAATGGTATTTAAAAAAACCCTTTTTCGGGGTGCCTGGGTGGCTTGGTCGGTTAAGCGTCCGACTTCGGCTCAGGTCATGATCTCACGGTCCGTGAGTTCAAGCCCCGCATCGGGCTCTGTGCTGACAGCTCAGTGCCTGGAACCTGTTTCGGATTCTGTGTCTCCCTCTCTCTCTCTGCTCCTCCCCTGTTCATGCTCTGTCTCTCTCGGTCTCAAAAAAATAAATAAACGTTAAAAAAAATTAAAAAAAAAAAACCTTTTTCTTCTGGAATTCATTTATGGCTCATTAGGATACTATCTTGCATTTGGGGATGTAGAAATACACAATGTTCATTAATTTTCATTGAAGACGGTGGTCAAACACAAGAAGTTCTGATGTCTCTTAATACTCAAATAGCATTTAAGGGAAGGCTTATTACAGATCGATCATGTACAAAATCCTGGCTTATATTTTCTCTTTATGCTTCATAACTTAAAGTGGTCTCGTGATGTCTCTTTCAGCTAACTCGATCATATTTAATGATCATTTTAATGGGATATGACCATGTTTTTCTTTGAGAAGCTTTTCAAAGCTATACAACTTCTCACCAGAAAAATGCTCCCACTCACTTCTATAAACACAATATATTGCACATATTTTCCGCAGATTGATCAGGTTGAGAAACGCTGCATCGGATGCTATGAGTAAGAATGTACGCATTTTTGAAGACGTAACCAATGAAATTACAGCTGCATTTGGAAATGAAGAGCCAATCTTTCAAGGGATTACGCTTTTGGATTACAATTTAGTTTCCTATTTGAGTTACGGATATACTTGTATTTTGCCACAAACACGTGGTTGCAGTTTGCCCGTGATGCAAAATAAATTATTAGGCCGGGCTTCTGATAAGCTTAGCATGACTTTCGGTCAGAATTTTAGGGCTTTGGTGAGCATGACTGTATGTGAAAGTGATCCTGGCCGTTAAGTGCCTGTGTATATGCTGTACCTCTTTGTGAGAGCCGAGGTTGCTATTGTAAGGGACAAGCTACAATCCCAGGACTTCTTTTTAAATGCAGTTGAGTCCCATCCCCTCTGGGGCCAGGAGATGTTTAGAAGAGTCCATGCCACTCATCTGTCTTTGGAGCATTTCCAGAGCTGAACAGGTGATCCCATAAACCTATCCCCCTCTTGCTGTTTGGAGTGAGCAAGTGACTCGACAAGGTGGCTCCTTCTGGATGTAAATTGATTTTAATGATTTCTTTCTTTCTCCCCGGCAGGATTTATGTGGGCATCATTCATGTGACACCCTGGGAATGGCAGACGTTGGGACCATATGTTCCCCGGAGCGCAGCTGTGCTGTGATTGAAGATGATGGCCTCCATGCGGCTTTCACCGTGGCTCACGAAATTGGTATGCAGCGCCTTTTCTCTTCCCTCGCCAAATCAAACACTTGTAACAGCTGCAACGGGAACCAAAATACTTGGCAATTAATTCCAGATCTCTCCAGGTTCAGATGTACTGCTGGGGATTAAATGTGTTTATATTTGCACTTTTAGGGTTAACTGGTTAGGGAGAAGGAAGGCAAAGTCAGGCACACAGGAGATGTTGCCTGTGGACAGTGTCATTTAAACGTGTAAGAGAAATTGGCGACAGCTACTGTCCTGTGACGTATATCCATCAATGACTCTGAGATGGAATTTGTCACAGTTGACTATGAAATGCAGAGAGGTCCCTCTTGAAAGTTACCCAAGAGTCTCCTGACTCCTCCAGGGCTAATCAGTTTTGCACAGAGATTTGTCATGTTTATTCCACTGTGAGCGATAATAGCTCCTGTCAAAGGTAAATAATAGCTTATAATAAACAGTCCTATCTCGTCTTTAATAACAAAGACAAACTGAGACCAGCAGTCCACAGGGTTTGTCTTCAAATGTCACCCGATATGTGTGTCATAAGAGACACATCTAAATCTTAAGATTGGGAATTTAGGACGGAGTTAATTGTTGAAAAATATCCCAGCAGTTAGGAAATGTGTTTCCCGGGCAGTGACCTAGGTTCCTAGGTATAGGAGTACTTTAGTATTTAGAATTAGATATTAGAATCAGACACATCTGGGCTCAATTCTTCCTAAAGTACTTTCTGCTGTGTCACATTGGTCTTATTATTTAAATTCTCAAAGCTTGTTTTCATATCTGAAGTATAGGCATAATGGTGCCGATTTCATGGAGTTATTTTAGGGTCCAAATTGGGTAGGTTACAGATACCAGCTGTTATTTATAACCACGTATGCTTCTGTTTTGCTTTTTAGGTAGCAAATTCATTTAACGTTAGATGTATGGCTCACCTTTTAGCATCATCTTTTTGGGAGCAGATACTTTTTTTGCTCTATTTCTCTTAAACAGATTGAGGTTTTTAACCTAAAACTGTAATTTTTAAACAGAAATTAAAGCTGCTTTTTCACATTCCTAGTAGGCAGAGAACATTTCACAGAGGGCAGGTTTCTGGCTGCTGTGTTTTCTTTGGAGAGTCAAATAACTTCAAATCAAAGATGTAATTGTGTAAGTCAGCACAATGCAACAGTGAAGTGGAAATCAGTGGTTAAATTTCAATTCTGAAGTATTAATCACGACTCTGATTTTCTTCACTGACACTCTTCTTACTATCTAAGGAAAAAAAACAGCACACGGACATAAAAGCCTTAACATAAATAACCACCTTACAGCATCACTGATAATAATTTAATTTACACATTAATTGGGCATCTGTAGCCTCCAGACGGAGTCTCATCTCTGCCTCCGTGGTCTCTGATTTGTCTCACGCAAGAGATTCAGACACTGAGTCTCCATTTCTTGTCTGTAACGTGGGCTAATGATGAGATGTGTGCTACTTTAAAAGACCTGGCAATGGGGCGCCTGGGTGGCTCAGTCGGTTGAGCGTCCGACTTCGGCTCAGGTCATGATCTTGTGGTCTGTGAGTTCGAGCCCCGCGTCGGGCTCTGTGCTGACAGCTCAGAGCCTGGAGCCTGCTTCTGATTCTCTGCTTCCCCTCTCTCTCCACCCCACCCCTGCTGTACTCTGTCTCTCTCTGTCTTTCAAAAATGAATAAACATTAAAAAAAAAAAAAAAGACCTGGCAAGCCTGAAAAGGTTTTTAAAACACATATGCTATTTGAGCTCTCTGAGCTTGGAATATGTCTTTACCTCTCTCTCATTTATACCTATTAAGCTGATAATGATACAGCCTAATATAGATCCTTAATCGGTATTTATTACCTATAGACGGATGTGCACGAGTGAGTAAGTGGGAAAAACACAAGAGCTGCCCAAGGCAACATTCTGAACATGCAGCAGAAGCTAAGAAGAATTAGCCCAAATGCTCCAGAGGATTATCATTAAGCAGAGATGATTTTGAAAGTACACCAGTAGTTAATCACCATTATTCAGAACGATGGAAGTTCCGAAAGAAAGGTTCTGTATCTGTGGGTAGGCAGAGGCTGCTTCATCTCAGACTCTGTGAGTAAGTGACACTGTTGGATTGTGACATCAGCCATCCATAAGATTATGAGCCCTACATCCTGATCTTCTAAAGAAGAGATTGCAAAGTTCTTGAAGGAAGGGCTATTTCTCCCTTTACCCCTGCAATGGTCTGTTATCACGCGTTGCTAGCATTTGGGAGGTTTCTCTGCAAAAGTATCGCTGTGGCAGTAAATTAAGTCTCTTTGGGGATGCATTAGACTCTCAAGACAACTGGGCTGGCATGAAGAACCTTCCGGCATCACCTTTCCCAGCCTTCCTGAATTCCTAAACCAAGGGTAAACGTGGGCAGGCCCAGCAGCCTGAGAAGTAGGAAGACAGGTGCTGATGAGAACAAATGTTTTATTAAAACTGTATATGTACAATAAGGACTTTTCTTCATGGTACAGTATTGGGCAGTTTTACAAGAGAACAATGATGGAGAAGTATAGGCTTCTATGTGAAAAACTCAAGCCCAAATCTTTGATTATGTGACCATGCCCTCTGTTCCCTTTAATTTCTTGGTTGGGTCATCTCTATTTCCTTCTTTAGAATTCTCTATAATCCATTCTTCAGTCAAACACTGCCCACTTAATCTATCTTTCTGCATTACATGTAGCTTAATTTGAGAAATTTAAGATCTGGGGATAAGGGGATATGGACTTAATTTTCCTTTCACAAAGGGATCTGGCTTGCATTCTCTTTATTTTCTAATTGCTTTATTATTCTTTAATTTCACCTCTTGCCTAGATATTGTGAACATATGTTATAAAGTACGAGCCTTAAAGAAATTAGAGACAATAACCCCACAAAATATTTCCTAATCATCTGTCTGTTATTACAGTCTTGCCTCTGCAGCCAGTGTGATCTTTGGTAATGCCACTCGCTGAGCTGTTTCCGGCACTTTATTTTTAGACTGTTGCATGAAACCATGGGTCTGAGCTAACCATGCTCTGGATTCTAATTCCACTTCATTCTTCTCGTGTGATTTCTTCCCTTCCTTTTATTAGACATTTACCACTTTCCAGATTGGGAGGTTATATATATATAGGCTAAGGACAGTGGTAAAGTGACCTCAGTTTTTGCTAGAGTGCTTTGAAATCTGCTTGAGGACATTCCAAAATGCACAATTTGCTTCATGCATACAGACTGTGGAGGTATGTTACTGTGCTCAAAGCATAAGCCATGAAGAAAATTTCTAGGCTGTTCCCATAATTTTTCTACTTTATTTCTTCTATAAGCAGTAAAAGGATATACAGTGAAACCTTGAAGTGCAAGTAACTTGGTCTGTGAGTGTTTCACAAGATGAGCAAATAGGTCTAATAAATTTTAACTTGCTAACTGAGCGATGTCTTGCAATACGAGTAGTACGTGAGGCTGAACATCGCATGATCACAACCGAGCCAGTGGTTCTTGAAATTTGCTTTGAGACACGAGTGCTTTGGATTACAAACGTGTTTTCCCAGAACGAATTATGTTCGCAAACCAAGGTTTTACTGTATTTGATGAAGGAAAATGCTTTCAGGGGTGCCTGTGGCTCCGTCGGATCTTGATTCCGATTCAGGTTGGGATTTCGCATCCTGTGAGCTCGAGCCCCAGGTCGGGCTCCACGCTGACGGTGCAGAGCCTGCTTGGGATTCTCTCTCTCCATTCTCTCTGCCCCTCCCCCACTCACTCTCTCTGTCTTGGAATGAATAAACTTAATTTTTTTTTTAATTGAGGAAGGAAAAGAATAGTGCTTCCATTAATGGACTTAAAGTTTCTCACGCTATGCCCATCACTGCTTATTTCTGTACCTAGTGGTTTAAAATACAGAGTCATATTTGAATCACAATTTTCTTTGGTCTTTTATCCCCTCTATCTAAAATATTTCTGAAGTTGAAAATTAACGTGAAGTACTTGAACTAGCCTGAAGGACCCATCTTACAGCTTCTCTGTCCATCAGGGTAAAATCAGAATGGCTTCAATGAACAATTCTGAAAAGTGACTCTTTCCCTGGACCAGATATTAATGTGAGCACTTCTCTTTTCCTGCTAATCGTTTCCATAAAAAGAGCTAGATTTTGGAGATATGTAGTCCACCGATGCCAGTGCAGGCTTCTGGAAAATAGATTTTGATAAATATAGACCCTACACAGGCAGTAATAATTTGTCTTCCTCCTTGCTATGTTTTGTGTATGTAAACATCGACTAAATTGTTCGGACATTTTAAGAAGTTGCTTTAAACTCTCGGGAACACAATCCTCATCCGTGTGCCTTGAGTGGAGGCAAGAATGGGGTTATGGCCATTTTATAACCCAAGTGTGAACTGTGGAAAGTTTGCAAGTGAATGTAAGTTTACATTTTGAGTTTATATTTTTAACTTGTCAAACTTTTATTATTGGCTTGTAATAATAAAGATTTCACCTGCTGCACACATGGTTCTCCAAAATAATAATTTTATTGATGTTGGGCCAGCTTCCCATATGCGAGGGAGAACAATCTGATTTTATTTAGGCTAATGAAATCCATCATTTGCGAACTTGCTGAAGCTTTGCTTTATCGTAGTTAATTATAAAATGTGCTAAGGGAATCTCTCCACCGTGAAAGACTCCAAAATGCTTCCTGAGCTAAAGTCAGGCAACTTAAAAAGTCAAAGCCAAGTATTCAGCTGGAGGCTTAGGAAGTAAGTGGTGGAGACACGGCAGCCCGGCTGCCCCTGTTTTGCTGTGGTTAGAGGGAGTTCTTTGGTTGCGCTGATGTGTGTGACTGTGCTCCCAGAGATGATTAGATTAAACAAGGCCATGTTTTGAAAAGCTGCAGAGGCCCTCGAAACACCATAGACTGAAGCCAACACACAGAATCAGATGTCAGGACCAACTGTGAATGTGGAGTGAAAGGAAGCTAGGATTAAACTTGGATTTAAACCCGAACGTATAGCTTTAATCAACATGAGCTAAACTTATTATTATTATTATTATTATTATTTTCTATCTAGTCTGGAGCCATACCACACTGTCTTTCTTGGCCCCCAGATGAAAGGTGGAAATGGGTCTCGACTCTACGTCCCGCAGCAATGGGAGATTTAGGGTTTTTTGTGTGCCGGTTCTGTGTTTTCTATATCCTATCCCAATTCCCATTTCTCTTGTGGAAGCCTCTAGATTGCCTGCCACATGTGTAGAAATCCAAGTTGAAGGTCACATAAAAAGTAAAGACATCACAAACTTGATGCATGATTTTTTCCCCCTCTAATGGTTAGCAAACGTCTCCTTCTCTCCTCAATTGTCTGTTAATATCAAAATTTATCAAAACTACTTAAGATTAGAGTACTCAAGAGCATAACAAAGCGGGGATATCGGTGAGAACAATAAAGTCAGCTCACAATCCCTGGGCCTTTGATACTTGTCAAGCGTATTTTCTAAGCACCTTGCATCTTTTATATTATTTAATCCCCACAAAATGCCATGGGGTAAGCACTATCAATGAGTCACCCAAGAAAGGAAAAAACACAGAGATGTAAGCATCTTTAAGAAGTTTCTAAACGTGCCTGAGGTCAACAGCTAGTATACTGCTAGGGTAAGACTCGAACCCAATTCACTTGGCTCTAAAACCCAAGATTTTGATGCTATCCTATAATGGTTCGTTAGTGTTGATCTTCCAGGAGATAATCCTGAATCGGGTTACAAAGGATTCAATATCCTTTGTATCCACAGCTAGCTAGAAGGCTCCCAAATGAAGTTTTCTTCCTTCCGAATTCTATAACTGATACAACACTTACCATTCATGCTTAACGTTTTGAAATGGGAGTTTGTAAGGGTTTTATCACTTCTGCATAAGGCTTTGCATTTGAATAGACATGTAGGATCCAGTTCCTGGAGCTCCTGGTTCTCTTCTTCAAGGATTCTGGATTCGGATCCCACGTGAGCTGTTGGCTCACTTTTCAACCCCTGGCAAGATCTTCTTACACCTCAATAATCCCAGCTGGAAAATTAGGTAAAATAAAAACATGACCTCATTAAGAAACAGATGCTTCATCCGAGCTGTTCTTTCTTAAGTAAACACATTACAGAGCTTTTTGTGACTTTTTGTAGGATGTGGTGCTCTGTCCCCTTGTCCGTTGGTCAGCTTAGGGTCAAGATACAAGAGTTTGAAATGCTGTCTAATTTTCAGACCAAAGTTTAGAAGAACAACCCAATTTCCTTCCTGAGGTTAATATTATAAGTTAGCCCTAGTTGTAGAGTAACGCCTGAGCTGAATAAGACGCTGGACCAACATTTCCCTTTCTGGTAACGTGTCTTCACCCAGTGTATATGCATTTTCTCAGATTTACTAACATCAGAGTCATTTGTGAATTTAAGGAGGCAAGATACTCTTTAAGTCCATACTGTGAATATCAAAGATGAAATTTATTTAATGAGATCTCACTCATTTTGCCTTTAAAAAGACCATTACCGTACTAGAGAAATTACCGGGTGACTAATTGTTTGCTATTTCTGAGATAACAGTATAATTCAAACTCCTACCCTACAGACTTTGCTTTGACATAATTCACCATGAAATTTGTTTCCTTGTGTAATCCAAATAAGCTCCTTCCAGATCTTACTTTGTGTGATGGGCACTCGTGAGCAAGATTGTTGTATTTGTGATATGATGGAATGTCTGTTAAGAATAGATAAGTATTCTCTCCAAAAGCATTTGCAATTTACATCTTGACTTTTAATAATGATTTCAAAGAACAAGAGGCAGTTCTGAAGTCTGTAGCACTTGGGAAAATATTGGATTACCCAGGTGCATTATTCTCCGAGCTTCCTTCTGACTTCTGTAATACCTTTCATGTTCTTAGTTCATATATAAATGCAAATGTCATTAACATGTGCACTCACTACACAAGTGTGTTTGTTCCTTTCATTGCCTCCAGATTTGAGGTGAAAGGTCTCCAGCTACGTAAATCAAGAATTAAAGATTGACTGCATGGGGTGCCTGGGTGGCTCAGTCGGTTGAGCTTCCGACTTCGGCTCTGGTCATGATCTCACAGCTCATGAGTTCGAGCCCCGCGTCGGGCTCTGTGCTGACAGCTCGGAGCCTGGAGCCTGCCTCCGATTCCATGTCTCCCTCTCTCTCTCTGCCCCTCCCCCATTCATGCTCTGTCTCTGTGTCAAAAATAAATAAACGTTAAAAAAATTAATAATAAAAAAAGAATTAAAGATCGACTGCAAAAGCTAGCCTTGGAAACAAGATGACTTAACGTAGTTAAAGCAAGCTGCTCTTCAATCTTTTGCACGTCTACTGATTACAAACACTAATACTTCCAATTTTAGTTTTCATACGAACACTAATTCTTGCAAATGCAAATACTAATTCCTCCTTAAAGCGAGACTTTGGGACCTCTACTTGAAACCCTGACAGTGAGTTATCGCCTTCTGTCTACTTTCTGCGTTGTCTCTTCTCGGTAGGGGTTTGACTCTAGGCGCTTGGTTGAGCTTCTTCAGATCTCTTCTTTTACCTTCAAAACTGCCTTGACTCCTCCTCACTCTACTTTTCTTTTCTTGCTTTCTTTTTTTTTTTTCAAAGTTTATTTGCTCTGAGAGGGAGAGAGAGAGAGAGAGAAAGGGGGAAGGGCAGAGGGGGAGGGAGAGAAAGGATCCCAAGCAGGCTCCTCACTGTCAAGGTAGGGCACCACATAGAGCTCTATCTGAGCAACCCTGAGATCGTGACCTGAGCCGAGGCCAAGAGTCAGATGCTTGACCGACTGAGTCTCCCACGTGCCCTCCACTCTTCTTTTCTACGTGGACTTTGGAAAGAAATATCTGGCTTTCTGAGGGTGAGAATTGCCTTTCTCTGTGGGTTCCTTGGTTCTATCACTCGGCCTCCTCCAAGGACTTCACCCCTCAACTAACTCTGCTCTGTATTGCTCTAAAGACTCCTCGTAAGATGCATTTTGATAAACCGACACCTAAGTTTAGGTGTTGTAAACATTTTCTCCACCAAGGCTTCATATGCTTCATTTGCCGTCTTAATCTCTGGGACACATTTGTGCAAATCCCAGCTGTGCTAATCCTGCTGAAGGCTGCTTCTCAGGGAAATGCTCCGTCTCTGCTCACATCTGCAATTTTCAACATCCCCGTGGGTGACTGATGAACGAATTCTCACCGGGAAAGGCAGATGTCCTAGGAGATCAGGGACATCGTGATCCATTCTAATTAAACCTTTCACAACACCGACTCGAAATGCATTATTGTCCACTACGACATTATATCTTAAGTTTCCTGGATTCTGGATGTTTCTATGTTTAATAAGCGTTTAGTGCCATAGTGTGTGGTCTCTGATGGGAGTGTCCTTTTAAAATATCCTGCGCTTTTATATGTATCTTGGCATTTCAGGGCTCAGAGATATTGGCAAACCTCAGGCTGACATTAATGTCTTAGCATAATGATCGGGGGACTCACATTTGAAAATGCCACAACTTTTGCTGCTCACGGCCTTTAGTATGGCTGTCACGTCTCTCCTGAAGAGCATCCAAACATTCCTCACATTGATCTTCCATTTTAATTCCTGTCCAGCTCCTGAAGGGAAGTCACATGGGTCTCTCTCACTGTGCCCTGCTTCTAGCTACTGGAACTGACTGCCTGTTTCTGTGGGTGCTTAAATGTTCTTCGCGTTGGCCATGACTCCTATTGTCCTTCAGAGAGCATGCTTCTCCCAACCGGCCGACAGACTTGCTTCATGGAGAACAGAATATTCCTCCAAAGATTCTGTCTCTCCCTTGACCCCTAAGCCGTCCATTCCCGATTCACTTTAGCAGATCTTAGAAAATTCACATCTTCTTTTAGCTCTTACTGGAGTGGAACTAGGATTTGTTCCTGCTCAGAATGGCAATCTTTTCTGGTCGCCATATAAAAATTCCTTATACGTATCTTCGGCAGCAACTAAGCTACGCTGATAAATTAGGAAATTGATGGAGCATAAGATTCACAATATCCTGCCAAGTGGCATGTCAAAAGATTCATAAAACTATAACAAAATATGTTTTTTGTTTTTTTTAACGTTTATTCATTTCTGAGAGGCAGAGCATGAGCGGGGAAGGGGCAGAGAGAGAGGGACACATAGAATCCAAAGCAGGCTCCAGGCTCCGAGCTGTCAGCACAGACCCCAACGTGGGGCTCAAACTCACAAACCATGAGATCATGACCTGAGCTGAAGTCAGATGCTCAACCGACTGAGCCACCCAGGCGCCCCACAAAATATTTTTAAATAAACTGTTTTGCTTATATAATTGAAATCTTTAAAAAATTATATGTGTCGCTGTTCTATATGAAAGAAAAAATTGAGGTACTCTTCAGGGCTTCTCAAAGGTACTTTGGTATTTGCCACATGGTCTGTAATCTATTCTTTTTCTTTTTCCCCTTTTTTAAGTTTTTATTTATTTACTGTGAGAGAGAGAGAGAGTCCCATCCAGGCTCCGCACTATCAGCTCGGAGCCCGATGCAGGGCTCGAACTCACAAACTGTGAAGTCATAACCTGAGCCAAAATCTAAAGTTGGATGCTGACCCCACTGAGCCACCCGGGCGCCCCAGCCTGTATTGTAATTCAGAAGTCTGAAATTTACCCTCCAAAATCACCTGATGCTGTAATGAAAATTCATACGGAAAGTGTTATTTGTTTCGACACATTTGGAGGAAAAGACTATTGCTTTGTTAAATAGATCCGAATATCTTATGAAATAGAATGCAGAAATAGAAAAATAGAAATAGAAAAATCACCTATTTTTCTCAAATATAAAACCTGGATTCAAATAAATGTTAAGTGGCAGAGGTCACCCTAGGCCACTTTCCCTCTCTCTCTTCTATGCCAGGGGGAAAAAAAAACCCAAGTGTGAAATTTCCACACAAATCTCACAGCATTAGCTGATAAAGATTCTACGACGGAAAAGTTCAAGAAGCACAGAGTGCCTTCTCCACAAGTGTTCTTTGCACTAAGTAACTTTAAGCCATTTTGGACAGGACACGGTGAAAGGCCCTGTTTTTTTCAGAGCTGTGGGTTGCATGAAGAAAACTCCATGTACCATCCAAAAATTGGACAACCCCCCCCCCCCCCCCCCACCCGTCTCCTTTTGCGTGTTATTTGGGACATACTTAACAGACGCTGATGCACATTCGTGCTACTGAGGAAATAAAACGTGAGAGCAGGAGGGTTTCCCACAGAAAACTTGCTAGGCTGGCAAATGCTATTGAAGTAAATAACTGTATAAATACCATAAAAATGTGGAGCTTTGGAAGGTCACTGAGCCCTGGCCACTTAAGTTCAGCCACAACAGCAAGCAGCTGCTTGGTGGACAGTTTTGTTATGAGGTGTTGGTGATTTAACAAGTTGGCCAAAAGTAGCTGGAATGTGGAATGAAAGATTTCATCTCTGTTGGGTTTTACTGTTGTGCACTGAACTTTTTTGGTGTTTTTTTTGTTGTTGTTGTTTTTTTGGCAGAATGACCAAAGTCCCTGCCTTTGGCATCCAGGAACCCAATGCAGTCATCATTTTTCTATAGTATTTTATACACCCTTTTTTTGATCCTTTGTGTATGATTCTATAAAACTTTACCAAAAAAAAAAGCTATTAGGATATACTTGTCTACTTTTTCAGAGTCTCTACAAAATACTGTCCTGGAATTAAAAAAAAAAAAAATTTAGATATCCTGGAGAACGTCATTTTATCCTTAGACTATGTGAAAATCTTATATAATAATAATTAAAAAAAAAGACTAGATTATAAGAATGTGGTTGGGACACCGAGCTTGATAGACTGGAAATGGCAGCCTGGGATTGCAGGGAGCATGCATAGTGACCTGGAGCACGAACATCCACGGGGCTGAGTGGTTTGGGACAATCGCCGACGTTTCCAGTAGCTGTTCTCTCTTTAAGCTCTAACACGCCGCGATGGGCATCTTGGTGCCCTAGACGGTTCTTCATTGGGTATGTTTTTCAAAATCTGTCATTTATTTGGGGGATGAGCAAACATGCAGAACTCTCTAAACAAAGGAAACGAAAGGGTGACAGCAAGCTTACCTTTGTTGGGAGCCAGAACGTTACTAATGTCACTCCTCTTTCTTTCCCCCCCTTGTCATCTCTTGGATAGCTACCTGGTAACTTGGCCAAGAAAACAGAAGTCACTGACATTCAACAACCGTCTATTAAGTGTTTGTAACTTGCAGAACATTGAGTTAAATACAGAGGTTTCAACAGTGGATGGAGGAGATGTTCTCTGATCTCATGGGGCTCCTGGTTGATCAGAGAAGGCGGAAAATTAGACAAGTAATCAAAATAATATGTAGTCAGGGCTATGACATAATCCCACAGTTGCCTTGCAAATTCTAGATTCTAAATAAGGCCTGTTTCCACATGTCGTTGAGCATGTGTGATCCAGATGGATTATGGGACCGTCTATTCCTTCGTGTAATTTTTCAGTCTTCCTCTAAACGTTCACCAAAAGTGACTGCTCTGACTACACACAGCTTTAATTTCCCTGGGGGTCCAGTCTGTGCATGAGAAAGCGGTTAAAATGAACTCATGTACAGTTGGGGACAGGGGAGGGAGACCAAGTGCTAGTCTAATTGTCACGGAAAAGTAGAAATGCAAAATCGCTCGTTATCTGCGCTCCCGCTCTTCTCTCCCTTAGGACATCTACTCGGCCTCTCCCATGATGATTCCAAATTCTGTGAAGAGAACTTTGGTTCCACAGAAGATAAGCGCTTAATGTCTTCCATCCTAACCAGCATCGACGCGTCCAAACCCTGGTCCAAGTGCACTTCAGCCACCATCACAGAATTCCTGGATGATGGCCATGGTATGTGTCATTCAAGACAACACGGGCTCAGTCACAAAACTTAGGGGGGATTATTACCAGTGTTACTTTATTACGTCCTCATGAAACCCACCACGCCCTGTGAGACGGTGGTTGTTTAGGTAGGGTCAGAAAAGGACCAAAGGGACTGTCTGTTGTTGCATAATGCCAACGTCCTTGGTGGCATTATAGCTATGGTATTTTTGCTTTGGAATTGAAAAGTTCAAAAGAGAAACAGTGTGGGAGACCACACAGAATGCCTAGCCAGTGCCCTGAAAGCCTGGCTTCTATTCCTTCTTTCACCACTAGCTTCCTGTGAGAATATTGGCAGACATCTTGTTTCCCTGCTATTAATATGACTCTCAGAATTATTTGTTACATGCTTCTCACAGGGGTGTGGTTAAAATGTAGGTGACCAGTCTGTTGGATCCTCTTCACGGCAACAGAAAGACAGGAAAGGAAGCTCTTTAGATTTGCATTCACTGGAAGAATCTGGTTTTATCCTGACAGCAGATTCTCCTAGAAGTAGAATGAAAACTACAGAAAAGAACGAGAAAATCAATCTGAATGGTGAGAAAATACTTTAAGAACTTCAAAGGAAAATCTTTGGTTTTATCCATTAGATACAGTTCAAGAGCATAGCACACTTTATTAAATTCTGTAAATCTAGGATTAGTCCTGTAAATTATATAAAAATACCAAGGAAGTCACAGTTTTTAGAAATAATACATTCTGACCTTTAAGTAGTTTTTGAAACAAGCTGTTGCTAATTTCCTAACATCCTTTTTTATTTTCTTTATTTTTTTCATCTTTTATTATTTTAAAGTTCTAGACACACAGGATAGATGCATTAGAGTTGAGGTAGTTGACCTACAGAGACCGTGTGGTTCACAATTTTCTCAGGTTATAGAAATGGACATATTCTCATTCCTTTCTTTCCTCTTAAAATTTGTCTCTTTCCGAAACTGGTGGTTGAACTGAATATGACAGAAATTTTTGATCGTGATAATTGTCCATAAAATTATCTCATGATGCATGGCTTAGAGTTAGCTGAAGAGGACCCGTGATAGTTGTTTTTCTTGGTTCCACAAAGCTAATGGCGTAACATTTCATAATATCTTAGTGAGTTGGCCATCTTGAACACTGGCTAAGTAACGTCAAAACAATTGATGAATCCTTCAAAGAAATTCTGCTACCAAGTTCTTTGGTATCTTGGAGGCAAAATCTGTTCATTAACTCCATTTTGCTATGTTAGTGGTGAACCAGTAATGGCTTTAGCTACTTTAAACTCTTTAAAATATCCTATTCCTGAAACAACCCAGGCCTAGCCTGGTTTAAAATTTCCCTCAATAGAAGCTGCTCTTTGCTCATTGGATGGACGTCCCAATATCTCAAGGATTTAGGAAAAAATACTAAGAATCCATGTGTCAGGCTTTTTCTTAAGACTAATAATAAGGGGTATTTTTCAGTGCAGCTCAGTTTACAATGCTGACTTAAAAATGATAAAGTCCTGCAATTGAATGTTTGCCTAATTCTCTGCCTGTGCACATTGAACAAGTCAGTATCTAATAAAGTCCCTCTTGGGTGGGGCGTTAGTCTCCGCTCTTAATATCACTTCTGCTGCTTTTTTCCCAGGTTTTCTGAAAATGAGATAGCATTAATATTTTAGTTCAGAATCCACATTACACATTCCAAAAGTTTGAGCTAAACTTTGAATCCCTAAATGAATGGATTTAGTTGCTAAGGCAGCAAATACTTATGGCTAAAACGGGACCATTTTTATTTTCCTGTGCAAGTATTAGGTCAGCTAATTACAATGCTGTGCAGAATTGTGTTCCTTATTGCCATAATTTTGGAATGAGTCATTTATTTCATGTTTGTGGAATTCATGATCTTACTTTCTGTGCAGCAAATATGCTTTCAGTATTGTCTTCATTTTTAAACGTCACTCCTGTATTTAAGAGTCCACGCTCAGATTTTTAAAACTTTTGCAACAAATTTACATAGTTTACATGTGTGTCTCTATGTCCATTCCAGAGATCTTCATGGTAGATAGCAACCAAGAGCATACTTTTAGTCGATGTGGATCTTATCACTTGCGTTGATAAAATCTTATCTGAATTTCCCACTCACATGTTAAATACATCGATTAAATTACCAAAATTCTTGGAACAGCAAATTCTCATAGTCTACTTCCTCATTTATTCATTTCATGAAGCTTAGACTCTCTCACTTTTGAATATATTGGTCAGGCAGTCTTGTGTTATGACTAACACACACACACACACACACACACACACAAAAGCACACACACACTGATTTTTATCAGGAGCCTGTAATGAATAAAGTCATTTCAGAATATGGAGAGCCAAAGAAAGTAGGGTACAATTGCAAAGCTCAATTACGCTCATTTCAAAACAGCACACACAGATACCGAAACAGTGATACCCTCTATGTACTGTGATTTAAGTGGGAATTCAAATAACTTAATAACTTTTACACTGCCACCAAAAAATCGAGTTAAGTCAGTTTAGGTGAAAGTGCAGTGATAGTAAGCCCAGGGGCGCCTGGGTGGCTCCGGCTCGGTCTGTTGGGCTTCCAACTTCGGCTTAGGGCGTGATCTCGTGGTCTGTGAGTTCGAGCCCCGCGTCGGGCTCTGTGCTGACATCTCGGAGCCTGGAGCCTGCTTCAGATTCTGTGTCCCTCTCTCTCTCTGCCCCTCCCCCGCTCATGCTCTGTCTTTCTCTCTCTGTCAAAAATAAATAAACATAAAAAAAAAAAAAGAACCAGTAAGCCTGATTTTGAGATGGTTGAGGCTCTGACATTTCAGCCTCAGAGCTTGGGAGAAAGCCAGGGAGAGCATCAAAATCCTAGAGGAAAGACAAACAAACAAACAAACACATCTTTCTCAAAAGACTAGACTGATACCAAGAAACCATATTGTAAAATCCTTTTACTTTGCTTATAGGAAATGACTCAGACTTCCATGCAAAGCCCTTTCATTCATAGTTAATAGAAATGGTTCTACTATTTTTCTGCACTACTTTTCTAGGCCGCTAACAGTTTAAAGCAATAAAATGGTCATCATGGCAGGGGCCAGGGGGAACTTCTGGCAGGTAAACTGAGAGCAAGAAGGGGTATCGTTTGACAATGAAGGAGAAACCAGAAAAGCTGTAAAATGTAGCCCTAAAACATTAAAAGCTCAGAGGTCTGGTACCTTTTGCCAAAAGGTCAAAAATGGTATCATATCACCATAATCCCCTAAGGTACCTCTATGTTTCCATGTGATACAATGATCGATGCTCAGAAAAAAATGATTTGCTCTATAGGAAGATTAAGTTGATTAAATTGTGACACTAATATAAAGGCAGCAAAGCCAAGGAGATGCTCTCACAAAATTTATACAATTTTTAGATGGTGTCTAAAGAGTTCCTTGTCTGGAAAATCTATTCATGGATAAAGAGCTCATCCGTCTCCTTCCCACCGGTGCTAGAGAAATGAGGTCTTAAAGCTCAGTTAAATTCCCATGATTTGATTTGTTTTTAAAATTATTAGCCATAAGTAGCTGGACATTTGTAGCACTCTCCCACTGCCAAATTTAAATTCATTAATACTGAGTGTTTCCTGATTTCATTCCAACAAGAAGTATGTAACAATTAGGTTATGTTTGAAAAGTCAACACGCACAGGCTAAAATGACTGGACTGCCGATTTGTGATTCAGAAAAGGAGAAGCCACGTCTCAGGGGCACTTCCCCACCAGCCTCGCCAAGATACTTGTAGACATTCTGCAGTGTTTATACGACTTAGCTCTATGCAAGCTGGCGAGGACTGTGATCCCCCAAAATCAAGGTAAGCACTGGCAGAGAAATTGTGCGGTGAAAGCAGGTTGCTGAATTTCTTTTCTCAAAGGCTAATAACCGTGAAGCCAAAAACGATAGCTGTGTCCACTATATCCCGAAGTCCGCGGTGCCAGGTGATGAGGAAGGCCACCCCCCAAACAGGTGCAGCTCAAGAGGACCCTTGACACAGGCTGCTAAGGAAAATCTAGAGACAACTTTGAAATATTAACATGGGACATACTTAAAGAGCTAAGTTTACAGCCATCTACTAAACGCGGAACTTTGGAGATAAAATGGTTTAGAGAACCAGTTCTCTGAATCCAGTGTAGACTATGACGCTAATAACAAGATCTTAACATTCAGTTTTTAAGGCAACACTCATAAAACTCCAGGCCCATCATGACAGTATCTTGATTTTCACAGCAAATGTATTCTTTAAAAAGAGTCTGCAAATAAGGACATATTTAAAGGACTGGTATTTTTAAACAGCTATGCTTCACCCTGTAACAAGGAGACTTTTTCATCTAATTTCCTCGGCATAACATTTGCTAAACAGTGCACTTCAAGCTTGTGACGGTGTCACCAACAGATCCCTGGAATTGCCTTTGGTTAGCGACAATGGTCTGTGCCTTGTCAATGGCCTCAAGGTGTCTCTGTCACCTGGCCCGTAATACATCACTTCCTCTTCTACTGCTAGCCATTCAAATAAACACCTATAAACATTGGGGTCCAAGTGCCCCTATGCATCAGTACTCCTGTATCCCTTGGGTAAATTCCTAGCAGTGCTATTGCTGGGTCATAGGGTAGGTCTATTTTTAATTTTCTGAGGAACCTCCACACTGTTTTCCGGAGCAGCTGCACCAGTTTGCATTCCCACCAACAGTGTTGATGGGGGATGGGAGGGAGGGGAGGGTGGGTGATGGGCATTGAGGAGGGCACCTGTTGGGATGAGCACTGAGTGTTGTATGGAAACCAATTTGACAATAAATTTCATAATTAAAAAAAGATATGAAAGGCCAAAATAACTTCAAGACCATTTTATAGGTTTATGAAGAATAAACATACATTTTAAATCTATATAAAAAAAATAAACACCTAAAAGAACTATGAGTTGCCAAGGAGATATGCTTGCAAGTGAAAGGGGACAAGTTTCATTGGGAATAGTCATTGATTTCTGATATACCATGGATATTCGGACCGATGCTTAATTTCATGCCTGTGCTATTGGAAAGGAAGAGAAAACAGAGAAATTACCATCGTGCTAGAAACAGAGAAGAAAATATGAAAAGAATAGAGAACAACCACATTTGATCTGATGATTTTCATTAATCATTGAAATGAAAGACAAACAGTGCTGGAAATCAGATAGAAAAAAGCCAGAGATCTTTCTACTCCATTTCCTGGAGGCATGGCCGACCTGGCATCCCCCTTAACCTTCTCTGTGGCCATGGAGAGACTACCACCGTCTTTCCTTTAATAGCTCATCGCGAATCTCTGCCTTTTACATTTTTTAATTTTTCATCTTTAAAGCATTTAATTGAACAGGGCTGGTAAAAACGAATATGCAATATGGACACATTTCTGTTGCCTTTCTTCTAGAAACTATCCATTCTTCTATGGAGAAAATGTGAACACAAAGGGGAAAAAAAGGAAGCAGGAAGGAAAAGAAAAAAACAATTTGGCAATTTGTGGAAGAGAGCCCAGCATAGCCCAGATAAGATTTCAGACTAGGATAAATTGGAAAATACGGGAAATAGGTGGGAAGAAGTGGTCGAGTATAAAAGTCAAACACATTAAGAAAAGTCAACCGTAGATGGCTGCTTTTAGAGGTCAATGCAAATGATGTCGAAAGATTGACAGATACCCTCTTTCGCTCTTCGCCCAAATTATACACATTTTTAGAAAAATGGACAATGTATATCCAACCCACTGTGATTTAGGTTTTAAATATTGTATACCGTGCGATTCAGAATCAGGCTCTAGGCTGACTTCTTTTTTATTGTTGTTCAAGCATTCCATTTGGTAGAGGTGTCCGTACCTATTTTATATTGCAAAAGGACATAATTAAGCATATAGATGAAACTGATAGACTGTATGTTTCAGGACACACAGAAACTAATGCAGCAACAAATCCTGATGAGAACACCGGAATAATAAATTAATGGCAATTCTGAAATAAATCATTTTATTTTAAGCAAGAAGTCATCCCCAGGTGACTTCTAAGGGAAAACCATAGAACTGAGATACCATTTTTTTTTTAATTTTTTTTATGGTTTATTTATTTTTGAGACAGAGACAGACAGAGTGTGAGTGGGGGAGGGGCAGAGAGAGAGCAAGACACAGACTCTGAAGGAGGCTTCCAGGCTCTGAGCGGTCAGCACAGAGCCCAACATGGGGCTTGAACTCACCAACCGCGAGATCATGACCTGAGCTGAAGTCGGACGCTTACCCGACTGAGCCACCCAGGCGCCCCTGAGACACCATATTTTTAATAACAAAGCAAATGTGTTATTCATTTTTAAAATTTACCCTTTGGGCGTGAAACCAATGTAACATCATGTGTCAACTTTACTCCACACAAAACAAAACAAAACTTAACACTTGGGTATTAAGCTTTTTAAAGCGACACCACATCCCAAAGTCTCCTTGTTAGAAGTTGATTTCAAATTGAATTCTATGTTTCTTTTTGCTCACCATCTCCTAGCCAGGTGAAAAGACATCAGTGACTGCAAGCCCACAAAGAAGTGGTAAATTATTTTGGCTCAAGACAAACGAAGTTCACCCAGGCCACATGTATCCACACACGTTAAAGGCTCCCCTGCCTAATCCTTAGTTACACAGTCTTACAGTTCTGTGCTTTTCAGTAAAATAAAAAAATTTCTTGAAACAGCACTTTTGAAGAATCGGAAAGTATTCTTGCTGTCTCAGACGTTTGTTAACAGTTCTTGTAACATCAGCCACCTGTCAAGCATTCCCTGGTTTATACAACGTTCTCTTCTCATGTAGCAATGAAGATAATGCTTTTCATAGAATTCTCAGTGCCTAGTCTTACTGTCTTCCAAACAAAGCTTGGTGAGGTTTGACTATCATTCTTTCCTATTGACTTGATGTTGATGTTTTTCTTTTAACTCGATGTTTTTCTCCCAGAGTTCTCTTTGGCTGGATGCTTATTTTTAATGCTTTTTCTGGCTTGCCTTCAGAAGCTTTACCTCTTCAAACGTTCTGGCTCGGAAACTAAATAGGAACTCTATTCTTTATTCATTTTCATATAATGCTTCCATCAGATTGACGAATTCTAAGGTATTCACTTTGAAGAAACTTGACCGTGGTTGTGAAAACATTTGCAGTATACTTAAAATGTGCTGAACTGTTCCTTTTCTCAGTGGAAAGTAGGATTGAAATGTGATTTTCTTTTGTTAAGTGAGAAGAATGACTTGAATGTGTCTAAAATTGTTAAATAATGTTGAGCATAGAGTCAACTGTCATTGTTTTGTAAATTTCCGGTCACCCTTTATATTTCTGTTAGTTGATTTTATGCTTACAGTGTCCTAGTGAGAAGAGAAGCATTCCACAGAGCTTGAAAATTAGGGAAAGCTTAACTGAGCTTGGTCAAGAATACTCAGCCACTTTGTGTTTTGCCAGAATTAGGCTTTAGACCAGGTGTTTCTACCATTAGGCAGGGTATCCACCATTTAAAAGATTCCTCCACGAGCCTGCCCAGTCAGCAATAAAAGCTAGAAATCTATCCACATGCTAAGCAGAGGCGAGAAGGAATATGATAAGGAAGGCAGGCTCTGAGCATAAACCCCTAATAGCTACATGACCTTGGGTCAGTGACCTGTGTTTTCATTTCTCAGTTTTCTTATCTGTAAAATAAAGAAAATATTAGAATCTGCCTCAAAGAGTTCTTGTGAGGATTAAGTAAGCGAGTACATTTAAAGACGTGAGGGGGTGCTTGGGTGGCTCAGTCGGTTAAGCATCTGACTTCGGCTCAGGTCATGATCTCGTGGTCCGTGGGTTCAAGCCCCGCGTCGGGCTCTGTGCCGACAGCTCAGAGCCCGGAGCCTGCTTCGGATTCTGTGTCTCCCTCTTCTCTCTGCTCCTCCCCTGCTCGTGCTCTGTCTCCCTCTCTCTCTCTCTCAAAAATAAATAAACCTTAAAAAAGTTAAGAAAGAAGTGAGAATAGTGTAAATATTTGTTACGTTTAGTACTATTGATAATCAGCAAGCAAATCCTAAAATCAAGTAAACAAAAACGTGCAGAAACCGATGGTTAATGGGCATGCTCCTGTAGGCCCAGAGACAATTCATGGTGCTAACTCACTGAGCAGGGATACTTACGGGAAGCTTTTGAGGGGAGGGGAGGCGTGTATCAGCTCATGAGTTCACCTTGCCTGCATGTATGCCCACTTCTACAGATTCCCCAGCATCACTCCTTGATGCTTCTCACAGTAGTATGTAAGGAGAGTACCAACTTATTTGTGTGACACGCTTCAAGCACCCAACAGCTACTAGGTGCATCCAAGACTAGACCCAAATGGGAGACAAAGAAGAAGAATTAAAAGAAGGGCTTTGTCCCAAATTTTCAAAGATTAGGTCTTGTCTTTGCCCACTGCTCCTTTATTCTGCAGCTCTTGAGTGCTCTGTAGTTAAAATTCACATAAGTCTAGAAGAAACGCCTCATTTCTTTTATTTTCTTCACTTTTGGGGGAGACGTGAAGGTGTAGATCTGGGTCGTTTTCGTGTTTTCCCCGTATCTAGTACGTTTGCTGGGACATCGTAGGTGCTGACCAAATGTTTGTTGATGTAGTGAATGA
Organism: Panthera uncia; assembly: GCF_023721935.1. NCBI lineage: Eukaryota > Metazoa > Chordata > Mammalia > Carnivora > Felidae > Panthera > Panthera uncia. The sequence continues at coordinate 17,244,690 of NC_064810.1, forward strand.
ATGAGGTCTCCCCTTGTAATTATTTACGGAATTAATGGAGAGGGACGTGGATGGGCACATGAGGAAGACCTAGGCTGACAGTGGAGAAGGGTATAAACAGAGCGCACGGACAAATTCTGTTTCTCAGAGTTGTAAATGCTCGTTTATTAGTATTGTTTTTGCTGCTGCCGTTGTCGTTGTGTCCATTGTCTTTTTTCCTCCGGGTCCGTCCCGATTTCCTCTCACCCCTCAGCACAGCGGCTGTTCTTACAGCTCATTATTACAAAATAATTTCACTTGATCATCCCACAGTCATTGTCACAGATGCCCCAGAGCACGTACGTGGCCTGTGAAAATCCGGGAGGTAGTTAGTTGGTGAATGCAGAGAGGCGCCCGCGTCCCTCTCCTGTGGAGCCCCTGCCCCCGGGCATCAGCCTGCAGACGTGTGGCCGGCTTATGCTCCCACACCAGCTGGGGCGCTGCGTTTTCAGACCCATGAGTTGCGTAGGTAGAAGCCTAAACACAGAGCGGCGGTCAATCTCGGTTTTTCTTTCAGGTAACTGTTTGCTAGATCTACCACGCCAACAGATATCGGGCCCTGAGGAGCTCCCCGGACAGACGTATGATGCCACCCAGCAGTGCAACCTGACGTTCGGGCCTGAGTACTCGGTGTGCCCCGGCATGGATGTGTGCACGCGCCTGTGGTGTGCCGTGGTCCGCCAGGGCCAGATGGTGTGTCTGACCAAGAAGCTGCCAGCCGTGGAAGGGACGCCATGTGGGAAAGGGAGGATTTGCCTGCAGGGCAAGTGTGTGGACAAGACCAAGAAAAAATATTATTCAGTAAGTGATTTTGTCACGCAATGCCTGGGGACGCAGGATCTGAAGAACATTCCGGTGACATGTGTGGGTGCTATCACCAGAAGGCTTTATTTCCTAGTGAAGGTATTTTTCCTTGAAAGGCTCAAGGGGAGCATTTGCTCAGTCTCCTCCGCTTTTCAAGGTCCCGAGGAGAGCGTTGACGTACACACGCACAGTGCTTGTCTTTCAAGACTGTCACACAACCACGCATTCTCAGATGCCCCGACAGCAGCCAGAGCTCTTCGCCCGTTCCTCCCGCAAAGGAGTTTATAGCGTTCTTCCCTGCGGCCCCTCTCATCTTCCTGCTGCAGTTGCCAGAGTCGTAGACCCCTAGGGCGTCAGAACAGAGCTAATCATTCCCTGTGGTGCAGTTAACACGTGGCGTGAGTGCGTGGGGGTGTGGGTGCTCTTCGATATCTGTCATATTTCCTCTCGACAGAGAAGGACTCCAGGCTTATCAGGAACTAAGCCAAACTCACGTCAAATACGGTTATGCATGTGACAGGGGATCTGCTTCAGATGGGATGTGTGATGTCAACAAAGGGATGCAGAACTTAGGTGCTAAAGAGGGAGAAAAACATAAATACGATCAGCCATGCCAGGCATTGTGCAAAGGCCTCAGCGGCGTATAGCTTGCTAAAAATGCAGAATCAGAGCTGACAAAAAGTTAGCTGTAGAGCCGTGGTTATTGACGGAAATGGGCAGTATCAGAAGGCCCAGAGGGACCAGGAGTGATCCTTGCAGTGTGCTCAATACTGACAGGGAAACATTCAGATCCTAGTGCCACGGAATGGCAGGGAGCAGAAAAGAGGAATTGCTTAGAATTGGAATTGCACTGTCATTCCAGAACGTCCAATATCTGTGACCATGCCCAACTCAGTGAAAATTTACACCTGGGATGCGGTTTCCACTATGGCATTGAATGCAGAGGATTTCCAAATGTACGTCTTGAATGTTTTTCTCCTTTCTGAGTTAGAAATATCTTCTATTTTCTCTTTCAGACATCAAGCCATGGCAACTGGGGATCCTGGGGGCCCTGGGGCCAGTGTTCTCGCTCGTGTGGGGGAGGAGTGCAGTTTGCCTATCGCCATTGCAATAACCCCGCACCCAGAAACAGTGGTCGCTACTGCACGGGGAAGAGGGCCATCTACCGTTCCTGCAGCGTCACGCCCTGCCCACCGAACGGTACGCTGCTCCCAAGTGTCAGCAACCCACCATGTAGCACTTGTAACCTGTATTCTAGCAGTAATAAATAAAGGAGGCTAGAGAAATAGACTATTAATCTTGTACTTCACGGTTCCACCAGTGTGCGAATTAATAACAGATGCATGAGTGATTTTTAAATGGTTATTAAAAGTAACTCGGTATTCAGAGAGTAGGAAGAAAATAATGGTTGTTTTCAATTCCATGTACAGATAAAACCCTTCCACCCTTGTGTGTCAAGAGGCTCGCAAAGAAAGAAGTTTGCGCCTTCTCCTGAAAATTATTTAAAAGCACAAGATTATGTCTCAGGTTCAGAGTAGGTAAAGTAATCACATGACCTGTTTGTTTTTTAGGGAAATCTTTCCGTCACGAACAGTGTGAGGCCAAAAATGGATATCAGTCTGATGCGAAAGGAGTCAAGACATTTGTGGAATGGGTCCCCAAATATGCAGGTGTCCTGCTGGGGGATGTGTGCAAACTGACCTGCAGAGCTAAGGGGACTGGTTACTACGTGGTGTTTTCTCCAAAGGTAATTGCCCACCGCCTGTCTGGAAGCAGTCGAGCCTTGCTGGAGATTATTTGGTAGAATAAAACCTAGAGCTACCAAATATAAACAGTCATTATTCCATGGGGTGGCTAGATTTTGGAGGGTTTTCTTTTCATCTCTAGAAGGTCTATGTTCTCAAACCTTAACACAAAGAACAAGAAATTATTCTGTACAAACAAAACAAGTCAATATTTCAAAAGCTACTTTTGAAAAGCGTAGCTCTCCATCAGGGAAGGTGTGGTTTGACTTTAACTTCAAAATAAGCATGAAAACAACTAGAATTTCCGAGGTATGTTTGTATGGGGAACTGAAAGCAAGAAAGCTTTCTATTTTTCCATTGTTTAATTAAGAATTCCTTTGGCGGGGCACCTTGGGTGGCTCAGTCGGTTAAGCGTCCGACTTGGGCTCAGGTCATGGTCTCGCGGCTTGTGAGTTCGAGCCCCGTGTCGGGCTCTGTGCTGACAGCTCAGAGCCTGGAGGCCGCTTCAGATTCTATGTCTCCCTCTCTGTCTGCCCCTCTCCCGTTCATACTCTGTCTCTCTCAAAAATAAGTAAACATTTTTAAAAATTAAAAAAAAAATTCCTTTGGTGATTCATGAAGGTCGGTTTCAAGATCATCATCTCTGACCCAGACTGTTAAATGTCTTACACCCATAATATGAATTCATATCCCTATAGTTAGACGCGTTATGATATATGTGCATGAAATTATCCCTCATTTTTCACAGGAAAGCATTTGCTAAGTTACTAACAGTTTTATTTCTCAAAGTGAATGGTATGCAGCAATTTAAAATACTGTTTATCTAATTTGTAAACAGGTGCTGCATTTAAAACTACCTCTGAAATTGGCCTTCAGATACGTGTGACATACTACTGAAAACAGAAGTTAACATCCACCTTAAGTCATTTTGAAAATACTTTCTCTTTTCATTGTAAAATAATACATTTTCGGGGTGCCTGGGTGGCTCAGTCGGTTGAGCGTCCGACTTCGGCTCAGGTCATGATCTCATGGTTCGTGGGCTCGAGCCCCGCGTCGGGCTCTGTGCTGACAGCTCGGAGCCTGGAGCCTGCTTCGAATTCTGTGTCTCCCTCTCTCTCTGCTCTTCCCCTGCTCATGCTCTGTCTCTCTCTCTCTCCTTCAAAAAATAAATAAAAAAGAATTTAAAAAATTTTAAGAAAAAAAATAATAATACAATTTCATTTAAAAACTGACAAAGAAATAAGATCACCTGGAAATGCCACCATCTGGAGACCTGTGGGTCTGCTGAAGTATACCCCACTTCACTTTGCACACATATACACACACTCACATATTCACACACATATATGAAAATAGTAGTAGATACCCAAATGCAAAATACAAGTTTATTTATACATATGACTACATATGCTATTTATATACACTCACATGCACAAACCACAGAGTGCATATTCATACTATTTTATAGCTAGTTTTTAAAATATATACTATTTTTGGGTGTGATTCCTTCATTCCAAATGCATTCAGTATCTTCTAGTAAGTACTTTGCTCTGATTTCCCCAGACTCCCTTTCTGCACTAATATGTTTGTGTCTATTTCAATATCTGACGGTTCAACACACGATAGGGCATGCTTTTCAACCACAAGGAGGTTTGGATGTCAAGTGTAGACTTTCAAATGCATCACTAGAGTAACAATTATGCCACCAAGAAGGATCTCTGCCATCTTTTTTTTTTTTAAACTTTGTAAAATGTTTATTTATTACTGAGAAACAGAGAGAGACAGAGCATGAGTATGGGAGGGGCAGACCAGAATCCGAAGCAGGCTCCAGGCTCTGAGCTGTCAACACAGAGCCCAGGGCGGGGCTTGAACCCACAAACCGCCAGATCGTGACCTGAGCTGCAGTCAGATGCCCAACCGACCGAGCCACCCAGGCGCCCCAGATCTCTGCCATCTTGAGCTTGCTCATTTTCCGCACAAGAGACACGTCCCACATGCGAAGTGAAACGATCGTTTCTAGCAATGTAAAAAGGCGAGACGGTACCTTGGGAACATGCTCGGGATACAGAAAGGGAGAGGACGACCTTGGGTCTCCTGGCACATTTGGAATTAGGCTCAAGAGAGAAAGTGCATAACTGAGATTTATCTCAGATCTTCCTTCTGCCAATATGTCGAGGATGTTTCGGTTAGATACTCCTGGGAACTATGCTTTTTCGGTTGTTTGTTCATTTTTCGATGTACTGCCCCGATCAAACTCAAAACTCAACATTAGGACTTGCTCTCTTACCGTGCAAACCAAACCACCTGCGCACAAGTATCTCCCGCCGCTAACGTGAGCCTCGTTATTCAGGTGACGGATGGGACCGAATGCAGGCCGTACAGTAACTCCGTGTGCGTCCGGGGGAAGTGTGTCCGGACTGGCTGTGACGGCATCATTGGCTCCAGGCTGCAGTATGACAAGTGCGCAGTGTGCGGGGGAGACAACTCCAGTTGCACCAAGGTGGTCGGGACCTTCAATAAAAAAAGGTGAGGGGGTAGAACCCTTGCCCTTACGTGCATGGGACAAAGCTTTAGCCTTGAGAAACTGAAAGGGTGACTCATGTTACGTCACGAGCCATCCGTGGAGGGGTCCAGCATGGCTCCAGTAACATAGGGTCCACTTGAGAACCGGGGAGGGAGAGGAGAAAGCTCTGGTTGCAGAGCCGAAGCTCCTGGTGCCTCTGGTGGCAAATAAACCGCAATGGCTCTGATCAGGGTCAAGGTCTTGCAGAGTGGGAACACCCAGAAGGAAAAGTCGGTGGGGTCCCCACTAGCCATCTCGCTATTTCTGAAGCATCTCTTATTTCTGAAGCATAATTTAGGGAAGGATGGCCAGTTTGCATCATAACGATTTCACTTTACAAAGGATTTTTCATTAGGCTGTATTTTTCTTGAGAAGACCTGTAAGTTAATGGCGGTGATGGAGACAGCAATCCCATTTTATAGTGACCTCTGCAGGTTTAAATCTTCTCTATAAAGAAATATATGCAGTAACATCTGCTTCCTGTCATTGTCCTTGATTATGCTTTTGTTTTAAGTATGTAAATGTATAAAGTATCCAGTTTTGGGGGGGCGTCTGAGGGGCTCAGTCCGTTCAACGCCCAACTCTTGGTTCCGGCTCAGGTCCTGATCTCATGGTTGGTGGGTTGGAGTCCCACATCGGGCTGCATGCTGATGGTGCAGAGCCTGCTCGGGATTCTCTCTCTCTCCGCCTCTCTCTCTGTCTCAGCGCCTTCCCTGCTCACTCTCTCTCTATCAAAATAAATAAATAAACTTAAAAAAATGAAAAAAATAAAGTACCCAATTTTTGGCATGAAATATTATGTTATCAGCCAGGAGGAGGGAGCAGGCTAAAAAGTCTGCTGGAATGCAGGATTGTCTTTCCCCTTTGTCAAACCACTCTTTGGCTGAGTAGTGTTGGCCCGGTACGCATACATTCTTGATGTGTGTGCTGTATTGTCTTTACCGGCAGGTAATATGCAAACCCGATTAACAATAAGGATTTATTAAAATAGTCACATGCCATGTTATTATGCACCGCTGGAAATTATCTTTGATATAGTAAAAAAAAATTGTATGTCTGCAGAATCTATTCTGAGTTAAAAGATGCATTACTAATCTTATTTGCTAGCGATTCATCGGGACTGTATTGAGCCATCTCTGTAAAATACCCTCCGTGTCAATTACATACTGCATTTGTATATATTGCCAAGGTGCAAGACCCCTTAGAAATGAAGAAGTATACCTTTTTGTTTTACAAATGAGGAAACTGGGACTCTGAAAGTGTAGGGCTTATCTAATTTTGCACGGTTGTTAAATGCTAAAGCAAAGGCTATGCCTTAGGTCATAAGATGAGAAGGCTATCTTGTTTAAAAAAAAAAAAGGAAAGGGAAGGGAAGAAGTTCAGGAATCAAATAAGAAATAAAAAACCTTATGTACTATATGCTATGCATTTTTCCTACATAAGCTTAGAAGCCACTTTTTTAAGTGCTAAATTTAGCATTTTGTCTCTGTATTGACAACCAATGTCTGCATGTTTCTTGTCCCATGAAAAGATGAAGAAATTCATGGTAGCGACGAGTGGTGGTGACAGAGCAGCTTGTCAGTTGATTTAACCAAGATTATATTGTGTGATATGACCGTTGAACTATTCCAGATAAATTACCTTGGTCAAATGTGACATATGAGAAAGGACATTGATCTTGGAGCTGAAATCTTGGCAGTCAAGCCCTGACTCAGTGACGCACATCATGTGATCTTTGAAGGGTCGCTTTTATTTATTTATTTTTTTACTATCAGAGTTCTTTTTTTTTTAATGTTTACTTACTTTGGGGAAAGAGAGAGACAGAGACGGAGCATGAGCGGGGAAGGGGCAAAGTGAGAGGGAGACACAGAATCTGAAGCAGGGGCCAAGCTCTGAGCTGTCAGCACAGAGCCCGACACGGGGCTCGAACTCACGATCTGTGAGATCATGACCTGAGCCGAAGTCGGATGCTTAACTGCCTGAGCCACCCAGGCACCCCTACAATCAGAATTCTTGAGAGTAGAATGGAATTAATAGTAATTATCTTGCAAGTTAATATTGTTGTGTGCATCAGAGGAGATGATGCATATTAAAATATTTCAGCAAGCTCACACCTCTTGACAAATACGACCCTAATCTTAATTCACTCCTCCCTCAATGTTCCTCATCTCAGTAAATGGCAGCTCCGTCCTCCTCTTGCTCAGTATCAGGAGAGTAAGAGAATCATATTTTATTGAGGCGCTAAGAAATCAAGGCACTAGGCCTCCTACCTCCCGCTGCCTTGGGAAGGTCAGTCTCAAGACCTCCTGCAATGGCTGATAATCCCAACTGATTCTCACGAATATGAGGAACGCTAAGGAATAAGGATTTAAAACAAAAAAACAAAACAAAACAAAAAAGCTCTCCTACCTGATTCCCTTACCCTTCATTCTTTATTTTCTTGACATCCTGTTCGGCGTCACTTAAACTCTGTATATAATCAGAACGTATTTTCCTGTAACGGTTATAAAGTATGACTGGCAGAGGTAAGGGTGTCGCACATGGGGATGTTGTGAAAGGAGCATAAAGTAAGAGTAAGGGGCCATGGCTTTGGAGCCCAGCACTGCCACCGGCTCAAATACACCTGTTCAAATACTTTAATATACCTCCACTTTATATGCTTCCTATGTAAGATGAGATATCCTCTCCAACACCCCTCCAGGTTATGTTTCAAGCCACGGTAGGTTTGCCTATCATCTCTTGATCCTAGATATTTCAAAAAAAGTAAGTCCCGTAACAAACTCTAAGGCAAAACGTATTACAAAAATAAAAATAATGAGTCCAGTTGGATGGGTAAGCAGTATCATCAGCCTTGCATCTTCTTTCTCCCAACACAATAGAAAGTGGCAGTCGCTGTCCACGTCAGATTCCCAACACACAAAAGGATTTCCCTGGGGAGGAGCCCCTCTCTGGATTCAGAGGAAATGCCTGGGCGGGGCAAATACCTTAGGGATTTTTAGGGTACGAATTAGTTGCCCCGTAACCCCTCAACCTGAGTAAGAATTTAGCAGCAGGTCATTAAATTTCACACACACCAAACTACACGGGCAATTTGTTTCTGTTCAAGTAACTAAGAAAGTAAAGCATATGGGGACCTTATTATCAAATTACTTACGGAGGCAGAGATTTTCACAAAGATGAGTCCTTACACGTAGAGTCTCTTGGTGCTCAGTTAGCATTTCTGTCCTAGCCTTTTTCAAAAGCTGTGGATATTAGAGATATTGATGCCTTTGCCCATATTCCGGAGCAGATGATGGGTCATTCGAGACCTACCTTATTCGTCACCCATCACATAGCCTCACTTTATCTGTCATAAGGTTCACGGACACAGCATTTGAGGAAATTTGCTATGGCATTAAAGATTCACTTTTTTTTTGTTTTGTTTTGATGATACTAGTCAGCGATGGTTACCCACTTACAGAATTTTACATTTCATTGGTGTTCTGCTCAAAGAATCCAGAGTTCTAGTAGAAACAGAAACAGAACTTCTACTGTGTCTCTAGTTCAGCAGTTAAATCCGTGGTTCCCCAACTATTCTGCACATTTGGAACGACTCCCAAAATCCTGCTGTCTCTTCCCATCCTGACAGATGGGATCTAATTGGTCTGGGGTCTGGGGATTTAAATTTTTAAAAGACCTCCGCTTGATTTTAGTCTGCAGACAAATCTGAGACTCGTTAATTTAAAGGTTTCTATGAGATCGAGGGCGGATTTTTGTTAGTATTTACACATATCCCATTTTGTGCCAAAAGAACATAAAGGAGCTTTGTAAAGATGATAGGATTTGTTACGAGTGTGCAATGTGTTTGAAAATCTCAATAAAGTTGGTGTACGTTTTAAAACGAAGGCAGGTGGTTAACATCATCCTGATTTTGAACATCCCAATAAACACGTATACACTCTCATAGTCTACTCACAATTTTGTTATAAGGAAACTAATTTTTGAAGCCAATTTTTAACTAATCTCTTCACTACCTTAAAACGTGTGAAGGTAAGGTAAGACTTTTAGAGAACTCTTATTTGTTTATCCATTTACTAAGTGTTGACTTATTTTTCCTTCTTTCTCTCCCTCTCTCTCCTCTGTGGACATTCCTGCTTCCAGTAAGGGTTACACTGATGTGGTGAGGATCCCCGAAGGGGCAACCCACATTAAAGTCCGACAGTTCAAAGCCAAAGACCAGACTCGATTCACTGCCTACTTAGCCCTGAAGAAGAAAAATGGTGAGTACCTTATCAATGGGAAGTACATGATCTCCACCTCGGAAACCATCATCGACATCAATGGAACAGTCATGAACTACAGTGGTTGGAGCCACAGGGATGACTTCTTGCATGGGATGGGCTACTCAGCCACGAAGGAAATTCTGATAGTGCAGATTCTTGCAACAGATCCAACGAAAGCATTAGATGTCCGCTACAGTTTCTTCGTTCCCAAGAAGTCCACCCAAAAAGTAAACTCTGTCACTAGCCACGGCAGCAATAAAGTGGGCTCACACACTCCACAGTTGCAGTGGGTGACAGGCCCATGGCTCGCCTGTTCCAGGACCTGTGATACGGGCTGGCACACCCGGACGGTCCAGTGCCAGGATGCAAACCGGAAGTTAGCGAAGGGATGCCTTCTCTCCCAGAGGCCTTCTGCGTTTAAGCAATGTTTGCTAAAGAAATGTTAGCCCGTGGTCATGAGCTTACGCAGAGCTAACTGGATGATTCATCACTGATCAGTCGTGGCAAATGGTGGTGATCAGTCGTGGTAAACAAGAGGTCTACCTGAAGCACAGAAAGTCACACTTCAATGTCATTGTCAACAGGAGTCTAATTATGGGCAGAATCTGCTCTCTGTGACCAAATGGAGATGTGCACTGCTTCGTGCGACAGTAGTGACCTTGGAATACAGAACAACTTGGGAGTTATTGAACATCCCCTGGGCTACAAGAATGAAAAAACACTGGTGAATGTAGAATCAGGGGACATTTGAAGATGGCAGAACAGTCTCCCCTTTGTCACCTACCTCTTATAGAATGTCTTCAAAGGCATCATAATCATTCTCATCCATAATACACAGTAGCTTATTTTTACTGTTTGTAAATCATTCTCCCTTGGTATGTCACTTTATATCACTTGGTTCTATTAAAAAATATATATATATATATATATATTTCTATAAAAAATGTTTGACCAAAGTAGGTCTGCAGCTATTTCAACTCCTTCCAGTTTCCAGAAAGAGCTGTGGATGATTTACTGGAAATTAAGAACCTGCTGCTGTTTTCACAAGATTTCACATACTTTCAGACTACAGGAGATCAAATTTTGGTCAAAAACCATTTTGACAGGAAGCATCTTCTGCGAAATTCTAAAAAAGAAAAGGATCTCCGCGTTGCTGGTCATTTAAATAGATACACCGATCCATTTACTTAAATGTCAACTGCCTGTATTTTTTTCAGGCAGCCAGCCAAATGAATGCATAATTAGGACGTAGATGTAGTGTTTGCGTGTGTGTATGTTGGGTGTATTCAAGAGTCTAAACACTAGTTTCCTCATGTTAGAATTTAAAAGGAAGAAAAACACACAAATAGAAATTTTCGATTTCTATCTTCACACTGCTTGCCCTTTCAGAGGCTTCCAGCTAATATCCTACCTTGTGTAATATTCGTACAAAACACACTGCAGAGAGTTTTCTAATTGCATCCCACACGTTCAACACTGGTATACCTCTTACCAGCCAGCCTTGAAAATGCATTAGTTTTCGCTTGTATGTTTTGTTCAGGGGTTCTGTAAGACCCGCAATGTTTTGTACTTGTTGATTTAGTTTGATAGGAGTATTAAAGATCACTTTGGAGTTAGCCACATCTAGAAGTGATCATCATATATGTGGCTCTTGCAAAAGGAAAAAAAAATAGTGGTTAATATTAATAAGACTGTTTCCACACCATACAGGCAGCGATTCTTTGCATTGTCTTTTTAAATCCAAGTATACTGATACTGTCCGTAAGATTTTTCCCAGTTGGAAAGCACTTGGTTGTACCAGTAAGTGTTTGGTGAAACGGGACGATTTTTGAGAAGTTTGTTGTTTCTGTTTCCGTAGCCTGTCTGGGTAGGTTGTACGTTTGGGTGTTAGATATGGAATTTTTTTACAATTGACTGCCTAAAAATCTCTTTTTAAACGGTCAACTGCAGCCCTCTACCCCATAGCTCAGAAAATCCAAGGTGTTCAAATTCATCGGGATTTCTTTTTCTTTATGAAAGATTACAAAGCCAATTGTTTTATATAAAACTTTATAATAATTGTACCAAATGTGCCTATTATTAGAGATTTGCATATAAAGATATTAGGGGACAATTGTTTGAGTTCCCTTAAAGCTCACCAGAGTTTATTTTTATTAGAAAATATTTTTAATATAAAATAATTATGTAATTGATCTTGCTAGATCACATTGATTTCAGCGGGTGAGGAGAATGGAGGTCTCACTGTTTTAAGTATTTTCTTAAGAAATTATTTGGTGAAACAAATAACGTTTTACAAAACTGTTAATCATCCTTTGGCTTCTCATCGACTGACTTTGCTTTAGACATGGTCATTTACTCTTAATAAATTATTCATCAGAGAAATGAGTCCTATATAGAGCTGGTCACCTACATTTGATGGAGGTCACCAGATATCAGGGACAGGAAACCATGCTATTCAAATCACTCAGAAAAGAATTTTAAATCATACCGACTATTTGATTATTCCAAAAGAATTAATAGCCAGGCCAACCTGACTATTTCCCAGTTTTCAAAACAATTTTAATCAAGTAACTCAACTGGGACAAAATTTGTTTTTATCTTTTGTTGTTATATTCGTAGCAGCATGAAAAAAAAAATAATTGAAGGGCAGCCATGTTTGTATTCATAGATTTTTTTTAGTATGATTTATCATTTATTTTCCCCCCAAACAGTGAAGTTTTATTCTTCTCATTGAAATAATCCTAGAGAGCTTAAAAGGAATAAACCACTATTCCGTGCTTTTAAGGAGTTTTCTTTAGTTTTTTCATACGAGTATCAATAGTTTGACTGAGGAATGTATGTCTATCTAAACTCCTGAGAAAAGCGATACAGACTGGAAACTGAAATTCAGAGAAATGGAGTGTTCAATAGATAAAAAGAATGATAAAGGGAAAATCCCCCATAATGAAATCTAATTCAGTCCAGTCTAATGTTGGACTATGCATTTCCCCTTTCCATAGTTGCATCGTGAATGAAGAGTCCAGGATTCGCGATGCTGAGGCTCCTTCCTCGAGGAAAAAAGTTTGTCTGAAAATGCTCAGGATAGTAAGAATCTAATCCCACAAAACTAAACACTCCGGATTCAGTGTCACTAAATAAAGGGAGCCCAGAAGAAAATGACATCTCTTTCTTCTGGAACAGAAAAGGCCAAATTAAGCCCTGCCTTGTTGTTTAAAGGTTTCAGGGCATTGTTTGAATTTGTTCGGTAAATTCAACGTCCTTTGCCTTCCTGTGGAAACAGTTTTATCCCATGAAACTAAGAATGAAGGGATTAATCACAAACAAAAATAAAGTTGCAGCACTGAAAAAAAATGTAATTTATTGTTTTTGCGACTGGTATGTGAATTTGTGTGATAAAAGTATTTATTCTTATTTAACAAAAATATGTGCAAATTCTATATTTAAAAAGTTTTGCTGTTGTCCTACTTTTAATTTATGCTTCATGTTTGTGTATAAAGTACACTTTGTGAGTTTACATAATATACAGCACTGGTTGCTTTTGTATTTTTTTACAGAAGGCTTTCTGCGTGAAACAGGCGTATATGTATATATTCCTCACGTATCCTTATTCTGATACTGTAGTCTTCCTCTCTAAGGAAGTTTTAAACTTACCCTTTCTTGACTAGTGGTATTCGTTACTTGTAGTTACATTAATAAGTCTGTTGGGTTTCATTAATATTAGTTTTTCCAAGTCACAGATAAGAAAAACACTTATTCAAGCAACTGAAGCCTAAGTTCTCAACTTGGTGTATAGATAGCCTGGAAGCTTCCCACAGAAGCTAAGACACAGTTCAGAATCCCTGATACCAGTGATAAACGTAGACAGGGAGCTGTTGATATGTGAAATTTGTGTGCACACAGTGTCCAAGAGCTATCAGTGATGATAAAACCAAATACTGTCCTTTGCTGCTTTAAAAACACTCCTTAAAAATTAATACCATTTATTCTCTAGCATTGGCGGGATCCTATAGTTAGAGTAAACAAATTGCATTTAAGTGATTTAAATACTAGTAATCATGAACGTTGCTACAGATATGGGGTCTCCGTTGATAGAATGTCACTTTGTACTACTAATGAATCTCACAGAGTGAAAATAGGACTTGGGACAAGCAAGGACACCTTTTATCACATCAGCTTGCCTCTGACTGTGATTTCAGTCTGGTCACAGTAATAAGGCAAAGCACCCTTGGATATTCAACTGACCAGCTCCATCTCTGGCTCTGATGTTTCCCCCACTGACTCATTCCTTAATAACAAGGTCATTGTAATGGTTTAGGTGAGCACGGCAGCCAGATTCAATGAAGTCCAGGACTTGTGTATGACTTAGAGGTCACTCTTTGTGAAACAAGATTGGATTTAATAATGGCCAAATTTTGCTAATAGTTTATGGCTGAGGATTGGTGAATATTACTGATCTATTTATGATTAAGTGGAGGTGATAATACCTTATATTTTTTTAACATTTCAAAGTTAATAAATGAATAACCATGAGTATAGAAATGGTCGTCCAGAGCTATCATAGAGCCAGTCTATCATTTAAACACAGAGGAAAGGAACTTGTATGTTTTCTCTATCATTTTTCTCATTTGCCAACACCTATAGCTTTAGATTGTCAAACAGACCATTTTAGGTAATTAGTACACTGAAAAAAACCCAGAAAACTCCCTAATAGCCTCCTTGCTAGCATGAACTAGAGAAATGACGTCTGAAGTTATAGGATCATGAAACACATCAGTCTATAATGCATAATTATATTCTAATCAATTAGCACATGGGAACATATTGAAACAAGAACCCGTTACATTAGTGAGATAAAGAAACTGGAAATACACATGATGTTCAGATCAGAAAAGTATTCATCTGCCAAATGTCTTTCTGGGGTAATGATACCATAGTTCTCAATGCAGATTTTATGGGGAAAATAATGAAGGTATAGTTGGTAGAAGTTGTTGGTTTTAAAAGAGAGGAAGACTGAAATGTACATATTAGCCAACCCAGTTAATTGCACCTTCCAAATACAGTAGCACTTTAGCGATAAATTGGCTACCTGTGGTTCTTATCCTGGAGCTCCACCAACTGGTCCATGTGGACTGTCATAGGTCAAATGAAAAACCAAATGGCCCATCATCTTATAAGGCACGGCCACATCAGAGTGATCCAAAGTCTAACACTGTGAGGAAAACTGTGATTTGTAAATAAAACAGCATATATTTTTTTTTCAGTTTCTTTTTGGCACATCCAATGTAATTTTTATCAAGGTGCTAATATTGATCAGTGACCAACTATCAAATATGTTACTTCGGACTCACTATTTTATTCTACATGATTTTTCAATTTGCAAAAAAAAACTCTTTAAGTTTTTGGTCTAGGCGGGGCACAACTTGATACTCAATGTTTGGGAAATGCATCAAATGGTCAGCCTGATCAGCAGGGTTCAGTGACATAAGCTATAGGTACATCCAGGATGTTTAAGGTGACATCGAAACTTGAAGAGTGTCAGGCTAGAGGAACAGACTTTTAGATGAGTCGTGTTTCAGCACTTACTAAACCATCCGTGTTCCTTTCAAACTAACTTTTTGTTTCCGATACACAAGCTTTTGTGTATATTTAGCCTGACTTTTTTTTTTTAAGCTTTGCAATATTTTATGTCCATGGTAAACCCTTGGCAACTCTTTCTTGGTCTTTTCTTTAACAACCCACAGCATATTAGAAACACCTCAGACTGAGAGTATAATTAGAATAGGAGATCATATTGTGTGTGACTTTGTAAGACGTGACTTTCGATTAAGAAAAATATATTGTCTCCGGATGGTGTCTTTGCGTTACACGCTCAGCCATGACATCAATGTAGGAGTTGACAAACACTGCTTCCATTTAGTATGTTTATTAGAGGAAATCATGCACATGCTTTGTAAATAGACTGCAGATAACTAAACAGATTGCAGAAATATATTTAATTTGATGTGAGCCGTGGCACAAATTTTTGATTTCTATATAAGAGCCTTGTGAGTAAAGACAGGTAATAAACCTAAGTGGGTATAACTGAGATTTTTATATCTTGAAACATGATTTCAAGCCAGAGTAAAATATCGAAGATTTTCATGTCGTCGTATATAAGCAGTAGAATGTGACCTGCTTATTATCTTCAATTTGTCAGAAGTGATGGTGTGTTTCAGTAAATGTAATGCAGTTGAAAAACCAAAAATCTTGGAAAACTAAGACGGGTCTTGTTTAAAATGTCTCTTCCGCTTTGGCAAATTTTGAACCTGAATCAGCTATTGAAAGCATTACCGCGTCTTGTAGCCTGCATTCCACGACAGTTCTGTTATTCAGGTAAACCACTTGAACTGACTCGTTTGGGACCTATACTGTAATATTTTTCGTTGAGGAACAATATCCTATTTTGTAAAGCATTTCCCTATGTGTGACTTCAAACTGTAAAATTAAACATTGGCTTTGTGGTTTCAGTGGGCATAATAAATGTTAATTGTAAACTAGGTTAAAGTATGTACTGCATATAATATGTTTTAGAGTTGGAAAATAGTGTCCATTTATTTTTAATTTTCTCATAAGAGTAGGACCAAGCCAGCTCTTAAGGAAGTCCCAGGTTCCCTGCAGTTTTTACCATTCTTCTTCCATTTGGCTTAGACAATACTTCTACCTTAGTTACGGGACTTTGGAATTCTTACTTCAAGTTCTTCTTACCTGAGTATCACTCGCTAAAGTCTGTCTGGTATTGAAATTCTGATGTTAAATTAGTAACAGCAAGTAACGTAATCACCTTCATTTTTCCTTCTTTAAAGATAAACTTATTCTAGGTAGACAAGGAAAGAGTCAACAATGCACACATGGAAATTCAAAAAAAATTGGCATTCATTCACTAGCAAAAGCCTTTCTGTTTGCGAAAAAACTTTATGGCACTAAGGTTCTTAAGGACGCGGATTCCTTCTAAGCCTGAAATCATTGCTATTTAGTGTGCATCAGGTTGAATTTCTCCCGTATACCAAGTAATATTTCAGAATTGTTGTGCTTTACATGTGCCGCTTAGCAGGATATATAGATTTTGAATAAGTAGTTACAAACACCTAAACTCTTAAAAGACGGTATAGAAACTTAACCATAATAATATTGCTAAGACTGGTTGAACATCTCTTTGGGTCAGGACCTGTGGGAAACATCTCACAAACTTTCCTGCATGTGTTTCTCTCCATGACCATTATAAGGTTGTTCCTAAGATCCACATAGTAAAGGGGTGCCTGGGAGGCTCAGTCGGTTAAGCGCCAGTCTCTTGACTTCGGCTCAGGTCATGATCTCATGGTTCGTGAGTTCAAGCCCTCCGTCGGGCTCCGGGCTGACCGTGTGGAGGCTGCTTGAGATTCTCTTTCTCTTCCCCTCCCCTCCTTATGCTCTTTTCCTCTCTCTAAATAAATACATAAACTTAAAAAAAAATCCCAATATGACAGATGACGATCCCATTATAATAACTGTTAGTGGTCATTTTGTTGTTACCAAGTGTAGGCACTGTTATAAGCACTTTAGATATTTATTCACTTTTCACCCTCTTTAAGCGCTGGGAGTCTTCTATCCCTGTGGAATGGGAGTCTGGTGGGGGGGGGGGGACTATGGGGTGGGTGGCAGACTGTGTGAGATTGGAGAAGTGCAGGGAAGTGTTTAGATGCCCTGTGTGTGGTGGGACCCCTGAGTAAATCCAAGAGTAGTCCTGAAATTCCAATAAAAACGGCAAGGAAACTATGGAGAATCAGACAAGCAGCAAGAAAAGAGGCAAGTGCTCCAAGTGTACAAAGGAGCTTGTTGTTTAAAGAGAGAGGAAAGAGAATTTGATTTAGAAAACTAGTAAATTGCTGGGAAGAATTTAAAAAAAAATGCAGTATTTAACCTTACAGTCTCCTTCACAGCTAATAACGAGCTGGTTCAGACAAGGTCACAGGCATAAAAATGGTCCTGAGGGGTGCTTTTGGATCAGGAGTGGAGTGAAAAACGATGGTTAGAAACGGCACTATAGACCCTGGAAAAGTCCAAATCACCCATAATTCCTGGGTTCTGTGGGAATCTTTCTGGATAGCTCATTGTTTTGTCTGCTCAGTTAAACTCCTGTCTTCCCACAGAACGAATGACTACGTGTCCCAACGCAGACACAAGCGAAGGGTGCACCTTTATTTTTCTCAGTTTCCCTCCGTGTCCATCTCCCGAGGTGAAGAGAAGCAAATCTCAGAATGATCAACCACCTGGGTCGTTCCCAGAAATAGAGAAAGATACAGAGCAGCCCCAGGACCACATCTAACATGAATTCATGAATTCGGCTGTAATATTCGGTTTCTCTTTTCACCTCCAGATGCCCACAGCACCTTGTCTCCCTATTTCAGCCTTCGTCAGGGTTGGCCTCGAATTGCAGGTACAGACTTTGGTTGCGGTGGCTATTCATTATTGAAAACATCAAAATCTTGGGGAGCAGGAAAGGGTATTTCTTAATCACTTGTAGGTGGGCTCATTTCAAAAACTCAGCCATGCGCTGAGCCTAGACGTTGATAAGATTGTGGGGTAATATATTGGTGTTGCTTTAAGCTGCTAAATGTGTGACAATTTTTATGGTACCTACAGAGAAAGAGAACATAGGTGAAAACAAGGAAGGATCCCAATCTACAAGGGATTATTAGAAAGGCTATTAGGTTAGACGCTTAAGTGGAATGAATAAGGTTAAGACCCAGTTATTGGGGCTAGAATACAAGGGGGGAACACAGGACAAACACAGAATCTGAGTTATTAGAACTCACACAAAGTTGTGGAATGAGACTCCCATTTAAGCTAACTGACATAGAGTCACTTGGGCTGCTAGAGGATAGGTCCATATATACACTCAGACTCAAGGACAGAATTAGTTAAAATCTTGGTGTGAAGTCAGAATCACAGTGATAAGAACAAGCACAAACAGGTTTCAAAGAGATAGGGGCGGATGGATGGGAAAATCTACTGCCCGCAGCAATGTTTTCCAAAGTGCGGCTAAGAAATCCCTTGTTGCCATAAATAAATGTAGAGGTTTTCATCAAATAAGTTAAAAATTTAATAAGAATGTTGTGATTATATATTGCTATTCACAGGTCATGCCCAAACTTAGTAGCTTAAGACGGTGGTTTATTGAACTTCATGATTCTGTGAGTCGGGGTTGAGTTGAACAATATGTCTACTCCACAGGTCAACTGGGGTCATTTGGTGAGATGCATCAGGCTGGACTGGAGTGGAGGAGCCAAGATAGGTTCACTCACACACCTAGTGTCTTGACAGGAGCATTCAGAAGGTCAGGGTCAGCCCTACCCTTCGTTTTTTATGCAGTCTTAGGCCTCTCCCTGTGGTATCTTCACCAAGTTATGAGTTTTCTTACAAGATGGTTCTGGGTTCCAAGAGCGGGTGTTACCAGAGTACCAAATGGAATCTACTAGCCTTCTTATGGCTGAGACTTGGAAGGTCCAGAATATCCCATTTTAACACAACTAATTACAAATTTCAACATGTGGGGTGCCTGGGTGACTCCGTTGGTGAGGCATCCGGCTCTTGACTTCAGCTCAGGTCATGATCTCACGGTTCGTGGGTCGAGTCCTACGTAGGGCTCTGCAGTGGCAGTTCAGAGCCTGCTTGGGATTCTCTCTCTTCCTTTCTGTCTGCCCCTCCCCTGCTCACATGCTCTGTGTGTCTCTCAAAATAAATAAACACATTTTTTTTTTTTACTATGTGTGAATTGGCAACACTCAAAGACCTTTTCTTGATTCTTCCAAAAGTTAAGAGATTGTACAATATGCCATTTTTGGAAGTTTGGTTAATCAACCTTTAAGGTTAATTTTTCTGGCTAACCTGTCATTTCTACACACATAAAAATGGAGGTTTTTGTTTCAGAAACAACACTGTTCAGAATCAGAGAGGCATAAGAGTGAACAAGCAAGTGGAAATCATTACCCTTTATATTTATTTCTGTATAAAATAAGCAAGCTACAGACAAGGAGTCGCATAGTCTTATAATTAACTTGGTGTACCGGCCCTGACTCTGGGGAGTCTCCCGGGTTGGGTGGGGAAGATGAATTGATTTTTATTGTTTTTTGTTCTGTTTTCCCAATCTGCATGCCTTTCCCTAAAATAACATTTCAACATGTCTAAAACGTTGTTCTATGGGACCACAAGTGCCTGACTTAAGAAGGCCCCAAATTTAATGTTGTAAAGACAGGTTTTGGTATCAGTGGTACATGTGGACTTAAATAAATAATAAACCTTTATTTTCCAAAGTATATTAAGCTGGCTGTATGCAATAGCGTAATAAATTGTTCAATCACCTTCAAGTCATTTCGCGAGCCAGTAAAGCCCCTCTATTTTAGGAGGATAAGGACTCAGAAAATGAGCTGTTTAGGAGTTATAAATAGCACATTAATTCAACTATCTGTAATGCAATGATCAAGTTCCCATTCCTTTAAAGGGACAGACGTCACTCCTAATCCTGCCAGTTCTTCTGTCATTGGTCCTACAGGGGACCAGATTATGGATGAATCGGTATATAAATCCATCAGCACGGATTTTAAAAGGTATGTACTGTTGAAAATGAGTCAGAAGCTTTTTTTTCTTTTTCTTTTATATGTTTTTGAAAATTTTTTAATGGTTATTTATTTTTGAGAGGGAGAGAGAGCAAGAGGAGGGGAGGGACAGAAAGAGAGAGACACACACAGAAACCAAAGCCAGCTTCAGGCTCTGAGCTGTCCGCGCAGAGCCCAGTGTGGGGCTCAAACCCACAAACTGTGAGATTGACCTGAGCTGAAGTCGAGTGCTTAATGAATGAGCCACTCATACAACTCTAGGTCGGGAGCTTTAAGAAAGGACTCTTGGAGGGGCGCCTGGGTGGCTCAGCCGGTTTGGCATCCGACTTCGGCTCAGGTCATGATCTCATGATTTGTGAGTTCGAGCCCCACATCAGGCTCTGTGCTGACAGCTCAGAGCCTAGAGCCTGCTTCAGATTCTGTGTCCTCTCTCTCTCTCTCTCTCTCTCTGTCTGCCCCTCCCCCAGTCGAACTCTGTCTTTCAAAAAATGAATAAATGTTAAAAAAAATTAAAGAAAAAAAAGAAAAGAAAGGATTCTTAGATGTTGTATCTTCCTCCTCGTGAAAGAACAAAACCATTTTAATATTGGTAGAGTGTCTCCGGAGCCCATGATTTTGTTCCTATGATCCAATAAAGATAGATTCCTAAAACTTCTTTTTTTTTTTTTTTTTTTTTTTTTTGATCATAGGAAGAAACAGAAATGTCCAACACAGGTTCTTTCTGATTGTCCAGTTTTCCTGAAAATAATCCTCTTAAAGTACTTTTCCCTTGATCTTCCGTTTATTCTTTTTTTTTTTTTTGGAAAAATCTATATTGTATAAGGAGTTCAACTTCTTAAATAAATGCACATGTATGCAAAATATTATGTACAATTTCTAGAGAACTCAAGGATTTCGGAAGCTGAACATGAATTCCAATGTAACAGAAAGAAAAATATACATGTTGTAAATGACAAGTTTCCAATAAATAACTTGCAAGTGAAAATTTTGCTCCTAAGGTTACAGCATATTTAGTATACACTGATAATTTTTAAAAAACGTATTTACTGATCCCTTATGTAATGTGGTCTGTGATAAGCCATGATAGCAAATAATACACAGTTCCAGGATTCAAGGACCTCAAGCCAGAAAGAGGTCTCTACAGGTGAAAAAGAAATCATATTGCAGGGGCACCTGAGTGGCTCAGTGGAGCCTCCAACTCTTGATTTTGGCTCAAGCCATGACCTTGAGGTTTGTGATTGAGCTCCACATCAGGCTCCACACTGGCGACGGCACAGGGCACGCTTGGGATTCTCTCTCTCCCTCTCTGCCTCTCCCCTGTTCTCTCTCTCTCAAAATAAATAAATAAACAAAAGAAAAAAAGAAATCATCTTGCAGTCCAATCATTTCTACAAAACGGTTGAAAACAGTGTCATTCATGTAAGATAGTCACCAAGGAAGGAGCTAGACTCTTGAAGTGTGCTGCTAAACTTCCAGATTCTCTTCCTCTTCTGGACGTTGTAGACACTGCTAATGCTAACACCCATTCACCTTCCTTCCTGCGTCCATGTGAACAATGGGGGGCAGATGGTCAGCTGGAGAGTGGGTCCTTGAGCAGTTCACCCAATGCCAGCAGTCAACCACCTTTGAAATTCTTGTCAGTGGGAACTTTTTTTTAAAGGTTTTAAGTCCTTACTAGATTTTCTCTTTCCAAAGCATTTGTAATGGACTCGTTTTGGTCCTGGGAATCCTAATTCAGGAATTGTGTCAGCAGATGGCACCTCCACTGGGGGAAAGGAAAGGGAAAGATAGAGGAACCTCAAACTACATTCTATTTCATATGATGGAAAAGGTTGGGAAGGAACTGGAGAACAACGTAGTACGTTTTCAAATAGTTGACAGGTTATCACGGGAAAGAAAAATTATGATTATTTTATAGAACCGGGGGGGGGGGTAGATTTAAAACCAGTGAGTTTGTCAAAATAAGGACCAATGTAGAAAAAAGCTTCTGCCATTCTCACATTCCAGCTTTTCTTTCAAACACAGTTGCCTCAAAAGTAGCATAACTATAAAGGTTTCTTACTTCTCCCTCCAGTGAAAAATTTCTCAAAGTGTCAAGGTATGGGGCTTCTGGGTGGCTCAGTTGGTTGAGCGTCTGACTTCGGCTGAAGTCATGATCTCATCATTCACAAGTTCGAGCCCCACATCGAGCTCTGTGCTGACAGCTCAGAGCCTGGAGGCCGCTTCAAATTCTGTGTCTCCCTCTCTCTCTGCCCCTCCCTGACTCATGCTCTGTCTCTCTCTTTTTCAAAAATAAACATTTAAATTTTTTTAAAGTGTCAAGGTATGCAGTGTGTGTGTGTGTGTGTGCGTGTGTGTGTATATGCATGTGCATATATATATATATATATATATTACTTTTAAGTATATTTAATAAATATTTATCTTATTCATCCTATAGACTGATGTTCCCTTCATGTATTCATTCATTATGCAATGCTGTCAATCATGAAAGCTTAGTTTTACTTTTTCCCTAGTACAGTGGTTCTCATTCAGGGGAAATTTTATCCCCATAGGGTATTTGTCAATGTCTCGAGATATTTTTGATTGTCACGATGCGGGGGGTGGGGGGGGGTGTTACCGGCTTCTAGAAAGTAGAATCAAAGGATACTGCAAAGAACAGGATAGCCCCCTTACAACAAAGAATTATCCCCTTCAAAATGTCAGTAGCGATGAGATTGAAAAACACCACGTTAGTGGATCCCTCCCGTCTCACTCTACCTGTGTGATACACATTCTCAGGGGACTACTTCTTACCTTCTAAGTGGATGTGAGTCAACATGCCTGTGACTCTTTTCTTCTCGCTGCTGTGGAAGTTAGAGAGGCAGGGGCTGGGGAGTCAGTGCTTCATTCTTGCGACCTTGGCACTTGGTATGTATTCCTTCACATGTGAAGCAAATAATCTCAGGTAGGTTCGGAGCCCTGGGCATTGTTGGGACAGTCGACGGATTATTCAGGTGAACATGACATAGACTGATGATAGGCAATTACTATAAATCACTCTTAGTCTAACTTCCAGCCACGTACAACTGATCGCAAGAAATGCACGGAGATCAGCCTTGGCCCATCCATTCTAGAAAATTAGTATTGTGCCCAAAGCCAGGTTTGCACATTTTTTTGAATGAGCCAAGTGGAATACTTTCCATATAGCCAAATGAAATGAATGGAGAAGAATGAAAGTTTTGTTCCTTCAAGGGTATTTTTACACGATGTTGTAGTTTAGGTGAAAATGTTATTTATTTTTTTTTTTTTTAATTTTTTTTTCAACGTTTTTTATTTATTTTTGGGACAGAGAGAGACAGAGCATGAACGGGGGAGGGGCAGAGAGAGAGGGAGACACAGAATCGGAAACAGGCTCCAGGCTCCGAGCCATCAGCCCAGAGCCTGATGCGGGGCTCGAACTCACGGACCGCGAGATCGTGACCTGGCTGAAGTCGGACGCTTAACTGACTGCGCCACCCAGGCGCCCCTATTTTTAAATAGTAAGCGCTACAAATGAGCGTGTTTCAGTTTCTGGGGGAGTTTTAGAAGTATGACAACTTTAGGAAGGACAAAAACACCATAATACAACAGACAATCCCAATTCAAGTTTTCGATGGGAGTCGCTAACGATAGATATTAGGGTTTTCTTTAAGAATTTGTTTTAAGGATAAGAGCTGTATAAAGGCTTGTATACGAAGATTTTTTGCCAAAATATACATTCTCAAGCTGATTTTTTAGAATACCTCTAATGCTGTTATAATTGACTAAGGTGGGGGGGGGGTGGATGGGGTTTTCTTTTCCCTTCTTTCTCCTCCAGAGTTTCCTAATTTAGAAAGGAAATCGCCAGTAGTACAAATGCTGGAAATTTGGTCAAAACCAAAAAGAAAGCACAATACACAATATCTTGAAGATTAGGAAGATGTGAGGTGGACTGAGGGCGCGTGGTAGGGAGTAGGTCGCTGGCGTCGTGGTTAAGAGCAGGTAAGATCAGGGGAGGACACAGTACGGAAGTGCGCTTACATTTTCATGAGGCTATTACTCATTTTCAGATATATACCGCGTAGTTGCCACTGGATTTCATCATGCCAAACCAGAAGGATTCCTGAGGTTCTCGTTTATTTCTGCTGTCTAAAGCCATTACCTTCCACCTCCTAAAAGACTCAACACCACAGCTTTTAAGTCGAGGCCAAAGACGCTACATCTCTAGAAGCGAGTGTACAATTTGGAAAAAAAACAAAAACAAAAAAACGCTGGCGCTCTTGATGTGCTTTGTTTTTTCTCTCGCAGAAATGGTGCTCAATCATAAGGGTCGGTCTTGGCTCAATTCAAAATCTGACACACGGTGACTGGTATGTTCGCAAGAGTCATCAGAATTGAGGACCATCTCTAAGAACACGTTACCTTGGTTCTGAGTCACTGTGCACGTGATCTAGATGGCGAGTGACTAATTCCTTCTGTCAGTTCAAAGCTAAATGCTGGAAGCAGCCTGTTCTCCTAGATGTTTAACTAAATCTTCTTGGCTAGGTTTACTCGGCCAAAGTCACAAGCTGCCAAAGCACTGTTGCATTTAGAAAGACAGTGGCTTCTCATTTGCGGGGATTCCATGCTTTGAAGAGTATTTACAGGCTCATTCTTCATCCTGGAGGGCCTGACTCTGGAATCCAGCAGATGATGGATGATGGGTCCTCAGAGCATTTAAACCCCAGCCAAGTTTTCCAGCCACACGTCCGTTTTCATATCTGATCATGCTACTTTGTGTATCATTGTGTGTATTGGAACAGGAAGTTAAAAAAAGATAGACTAGGGGCACCTGGATGGCTCAGTCAGTGAGGCCTCCAACTCTTGATTTCAGCTCCGATCGTGATCTCACGGGTCATGAGATCGAGCCTTGGGCCGGGCTCTGCACTGGTGGCATGGAGCCTACTTGAGATTCTGTCTTTCCCTCTCTCTCTAGCCCTCCTCTCTTCACACACTTATTCTTTATAAATAAATAAATAAATAATAAATAAATAAATAAACTTAAAAATAAAAGAGGTATTTTATTAAGCGTGCTGAGTGTGTCGAAATCTTACTAACTTTGATAATCCAGAACAAAGTCATAATAATCCAGAAATCTTACTAACTTTGATAACCAGAGCAAAGTAATAAAGCTAGAATTCTGGTGTTTGCCCCACCTTCTGTAACATTAGATACAACTTAGGAGCTCTACCTGGACGTAGGCTAGAGGATCGCTTCTGTTCCCCTTGACCCTGGCGTCCGTGCCTTATGCCAGATCTCTGGTCCTGAGCCATGTCTTTCGCCTTGTCCCGACTGAAGCTTAGGCGTTGTTCATTCAACAAACCTGGATCTGAGGGTCCAGACGTTGGCACGTTTTCAACCTCTTGGCCCTGTTTTCCCTGTTTGTAAAATGGGGAGTTTGGTATGCCTGTATAATGAAGAGCACAGAGGAATAGCTCCTTAAACTTTGGTTGTTCTTTAATCCTCCTTTCTAAGTGTACCCACGTTCTCTTCGTGGAGTTCTACTTAAAGTTGTCAGTGTCTACAGAGTGTCAATTTTTCAAACAAAACGCCCCGTTCTGGCACTCCGGGGCATACCCAAGCTTGATTTTCTCACTTTGTCTCCCCTTTGCCTTTGTCCTGCACCACAGGGTCACTCTCACTCATCTAAAATGAGTTGGCCCTCGACCCATGTACTTGTATCGAAAGACCCCATCCCTTCTGTATGGCAGGACTCTATCCCGCCATTTTGCTATCGAAAGTGTGCTCTTTTTCTAAGGACCAACTTCACTGTCACTTCTTCCAAGAAGCAAGGAGAACCTCACTCCAAATGCATTCTCCCAAATTCAGAGACTGAAATTCACCCCTCGCTTTTTAAAATCAAAAGTCAAATAAACCAAGCACACACCATGAACTTATTTCAATTCATGGCAGAGTCAACAAGTGGACTAGAAAACAGATACACCTGAAAAAAAGAAACACCTTTTGTTTCATTTTAGCTTAACCTTTTGTCACTCTCAAAGAAGAGCCTGTGTTTGCGTTAATTCTCCACGTAGATCGAGTTCTGAGATCCTTGAGGGGTCTGGTATGCATCCTGTTTGCAAACTGAGATTTCTTTAGGAATGAAGAATAAAAAGTGTTTACGCAGGCCTGAAGCAGAAACCTTGCTTTGGGGCACTGTTATGAGCTCCAATCTTTATAATCGGCATCTCTGAAATATTCCATTTTTCCAAAGTGCAAAGTCGGGTTTCATCGTTCCCTCATAACTTGTTTTCCTAGTGCACTCCAATCAGTTTGATGCCAGTGAATTTCTGTTGTGTTTATTACATTGTGTCTTCTCTCCACCCAGGCCTCCCACCCTCAAGTCCCACACTGTGACCAAGCCTTTGAGTAACCAAAAGCTTATTAGCAAATTTTCCAGCAAATAGAATTTTTTGGAATTTGTTCCGCCTTTGGTTGATGGGCTTACACTGAAATAAACCAGTCATGTTTGTGCTAAACTTCTATTGGAATTTCACTTCCAGTCACATTTAATGAATGAATGAGAGGCTGAAATATACCAACAAAATCAAGCCTTGAGTAAAAATAAAGAGAGGCAGAGAGACACTGAGTAAAACAGAAAGAATGTGAAAAGGAAAAGTTGGGAGAGAGAATGAATGTTCAGTCTGGACTCTGTAACAAAAACGTAAAAAATGCAATGTTCCCTACATTTAATAAGAACATGCGAATGTTCAAGAGAACTAATTTGATTTTATTTTCATGTAGATCTATTTCATAACTTAATTTTATTTTAATTAAACCTTAATTTTATTTTCACATAGATCTATTTCATAACTATGCTATCAAAATATTGATAAATTGATTGATAATATAAATGTTAAAAGTCACAAAATAAACATGAGGTCACAATGAACTGACTTCTCTCCATGATCATGGAGAGAAGGGAGACACATGAAGTGAGCTGTGTGATCATTGCCACTTTCCTTCTGGAAGCACTTTCTAAGTCTCAAAGCAGGGAACAGGAGCCCAAGCAAAGCGTGGCAGTCCCACTGAGTGGATGAGGTAGGCATTAACATTTGGACATGACAGCAGATGGATCTCCAAGGCAGAGTACTGATTATGAGGAAGCTCAGAGAAATAGCTCTAGAAAGCTGCATGGGACCCTTTGAGATCTTAGTAATGTGCGCACAGGGTAAAGTTAAACCTTTCATATAGTAAAACACAATAAGGCTGGGCAAAAAAAAAAAAAAAGTGCTACGAGGGAAAGGGGCGCCTTGATGGCTCAGTTGGTTAAGCATCCAACTCTTGAGTTTGGCTCAGGTCACAATATCACGGTAGTGAGATCGAGCCCTGCATGTTTAAGAGTCTCTCTCTCTCCCCCTCTCCCTCTGCCTACCTCTCTCTCTCTCTCCCTCAAAACAAAACAAAAGCCACAACAGAGTCATAAGCTGAAAAAGTCTCAAACTATTTTGTCTGACTACTCAAACTGGAGAAAACTCGTCGAGTGCCTGAGGCATTCAATAGACACCCCAGATAAAGTCTTTACTGTAGAGCTAGTCCATGCCCCCTCAAACAAGCTGAAAGATAAGCTCAAAATAATCCACAAGTCTCTACATTTCCTGCCAAAATATACTTCAACGCTCTTGAAATGACGGCAGCAAAATCCATACACTTATCACCCATAACATGTGCCATGTCTATAATCATACAAAAAATACTGAACATGAAAAGAAGCAGGAAAGTGTAGTTCATAGTCAGAAGAGAGGTTTGTGAATAGAAATAAACTGAGAAATGACAGACGGTAGAATTGGCAGACAAGTATATTAACGCAGCATATTGGAGCTCCTGGGTGGCTCAGCTGGTTAAGCATCCGACTTCAGCCCTGGTCATGATCTCAGAGTTTGTGAGTTCAAGCCCCATGTCAGGTTGTGCTAACAGCTCGGAGCCTGGAGCCTGCTTCGGATTCTGTGTCTCCCTCCCTCTCTGCCCCTCTCCCGCTCATGTTCTTTCTCTCAAAATTAAACAGAAATCATTTTTAAAACATTTTAAATTAAACAAATGGCATAAATGTTCTCAAGGAATTAAATGAAAATAAGAACAGAATGACAAAAAAATTAAAGATTTTTAAAACATGATTAATGGAGTTGATAAACATAGTATCTGAAAGGACAATTCGCTGGATGGACTTTATAGCAGATTAGAGACTGGACAGTAAAAGATTAATGAATGTAAAGCCATAGCAGTGGGAAATGCAAACTAAATACTGAGGCAAAGAAGATTGAAAAACAAATAAACAGAAGCTGTTACCTGTGCAACAATTTAACTGCCAGAAAAAGAGGAAATTAAAAAGATTCAAAGAAAAAAAGAAAGAAAGAATGGCCAAAATTCCCCCACAAAGCTGCAGTAAACAAGACAGGGTGGTATTTCTCAGGCGCCTGGGTGGCTCAGTCGGTTGGGCATCTGACTTCGGCTTGGGTCATGATCTCGCGGTTCATGAGTTTGAGCCCCGCATCGGGCTCTGTGCTGACAGCTCAGAGCCTGGAGCCTGCTTCAGATTCTGTGTCTCCCTCTCTCTCTGCCCCTCCCCCGCTTGCGCTCTGTCTCTCTCTGTCTCTCAAAAATGAATAAACGTTAAAAAAAATGTTTTAAAAAAAAGACGGGGTCGTCTTTCCAAATGTACAAACATATCACTCAAAGGAATACAATAAAAGTCTTAGGTATAGTTCCACACATATCTGGTCATTTGATTTTCAAGGTATGTGCTAAGGAAATACAATGGGGAAAGGAGTCGTTTCAACAAAGAGTGGTAGAATAACCAGATAGCTATGTAGCAAAAGAAAAAGAACGTCAACACTTACTTCATACCCTGGAGACAATTTTCTCAAAATGGATCATAAGCCTAAAATGGAAAATCGAAAGCTACAAACCTTCCAAAAGTAAACATAGGGAGAAACCGTTAAGAACTTGCTGAAGACAAGGATATTTTAAGATAGAAACAAATTGTTGTATTCCAATACAATGGACTCGGCAACAGAAAGCAAATGAACTTACATGGTGATGCAACTGCATGGTTGAAGGTCAACAATATTCCCCTAAGCTTCGAAAGGTACCTACCCTAATGGTGGCTGATGCGTGACATATGGACACATGGCCTAGGCTGGTCCAAAAGTGTTTAGAGCTTGTGAGACACAGAAACAGTTGGTACGGAATCCTTTCTGATGTTGGCTGCACATCTATCATCCAGGGCACCAGTAGAGGTTCCTACAGTGGCTTCCAGAAATCAGATATGGAAGTGGCGGTTGGGCAAGCTGAGACATCAAGTTGTGTAGTGATGGAAAGGATCTATGGCATTAGCCTTGTTTGTGCAGTCATGGCCATCTCCCAGCCTTCTTTGCTCATGACAATTGCCTGAGCCTTGTTCTAAGTCTTTCTGGCAATTCTGTGAGTTGCTCAGCGTCCATTCGATACTCTTTGCTTCTTGCAATGGTCTCTGTTACCAGTTACTGAGAACTCTGGTTTACACAAATTGTGTCAAATACCATGCATATCCCGGTGATGTGACATTTTATATCTCTAGTTTTGATTCCATCTGCAGACACATAAACACCCTGGAAATCTCCCTTGGATACAAACTAAACATCTATAAAACAGAAACAGAATTCTTGACCTCCTCCTCCCCCGTGAAGTGGTAATTGGCTAACCAATGTACAGTATTTGCTTTCTACAATACATAATTTAGCAGCAACCTGACATCTCCAACTTTCTTTTAATTACTGTAACTATCAAATTATATACTGTTATGCAACCCAGTGCATCCCTTCTCACTTGTATCCCATCTGGATTCACCAGAGGTAAAAGTATCAACAATTGGAAAGCTACGCAAGCCAGGGGTCATCACCCCTTCACTGATCACAAACAATAGGAACTCTGTTGCCATCTGGCCATTGTGAGACCCAATTCTGGACTCTCAGTTTGAGAGGCAGCTTCCCAGGACCACTTCAAGAACCTACAAATGCTGGCATCGGGTTGGATTCCCCAGAAGCAAATACTGAGATGAGGATATTTGAGAGAACGATGTAAGTCAAATATTTCTAGCATGTAAGTAAAGGAGTAAGGATGCAGGGCCGGAAATGGAAAGAGGACAAAAAGAGTGGGATAGTAACAAAGCCCCACCGAGTGTAACTTCAGTTTAGGCACCCTGCACCCCTGGTAGGTCTCACCCCACCGTTGTCCTCCTTGGGGGACAGAGTGTCTATATTCCATCGTGCGCCAGCCATGGGCTAAGAGCTGGTTCTAAGGAAAACAAACTTCTCAGGCACTTCCCCTCTCTGTGCTTGCAGGCAAGGCGGGTTCCAGCAGCCTGGCACAAAAACCACAAGTGTTTGTTTTGTGCCTCTCCCGCTAGACTGCGGGTCACGGGAGGTCAAAAGCCAGGTCATCCTGTACAGCGCTGCATCCAGTGCTTAGCATGGTGGAAAACAGCAACAATGCCTCTGCCTCCGGCCTGGCACTGTTCTGCGCCCCAAGAGTCGGGGTGTGAAATTGGCACGACACTCCTTAGGAAGCAGCGTTCTGAGGGAAACCATGGGAAGTAATTTCGATCAGGATTAACAAGTGCATCTGGGATGTGACAAGGAGCGAGAGCGGAGGTTTAAGGCCAAGTTCAGACATCTGGAGCAGCCAACATACTAGCAGGACTGAAGCAGACAGAATGGAGAGATCCTTCAGGCATTACCGCATCTAAAATAGAAGCCAAAAATATTTGTAACGCCAGGCTCATGGCTGTTGGCATCAGTGAGCCTGGAGGATTAAGGGAGCCAAGGACGACCAGGTGAATTTGACTATTTGATAATAACACTCAGAAAAGACAAGGCACTCTCCAAGGAACTGGGAAATCACGCGGAAGAATGAGCCGTTTCGTCCTGAACCAGTTAGTAAATCAATGAAAAAAATCCAGATACGTAAGTATCATTTTGTGGGAGGAAATGAGGAGAGATTACGCACTGAAGTAATTCAGACATCTTTGAGCCCTACCAAGTTCAAGGCCAAACTGGCCGGTCCAATAGAAATATCATGCAAGCCACAAAGGAATTTTTATTTTTTTCGTAGGTAGTCACATTAACAAGAAAGTATAAAGCCACGGGTAACATTATTATTTTATTTTTATTTATTTTTTATTTTTTATTAAAAAAAATTTTTTTTTAACGTTTATTTATTTTTGAGACAGGGAGAAACAGAGCATGAATGGGGGAGGGTCAGAGAGAGAGGGAGACACAGAATCTGAAACAGGCTCCAGGCTCACAGAGTGCGAGATCGTGACCTGAGCCGAAGTCGGCCGCTTAACCGACTGAGCCACCCAGGCGCCCCGGGTAACATTATTATTAATAAAATACTTTACTTAACCCAATATATCCCCCAAAAGTTACCATCTTCACAAACAGGCAACATAAAACTATCAATGATATATTTTCTATTCAGTTTCTATTTAAAGAAGTTAAAATGAAATCAAATTGAAAGTTCAGTTCTTTTTCTCACTAGCCACATTTCAAGTGTTCGATCACATGTGACTAACGGCTGCTATATTGGACAAAGTAGTGCTAGCATTAAATATAATGATGATGTGAGACTTTCTGAAAAACACTGACTTTAACGACTATCTGTATCTAATGCTTACATCACTGAAATTCTTACTCATCTTTCAGAAGGGCAGATTTTTTTTTTAAATGCACTTATTGAAAGCTTTCTAACGGCAGATTATCAATGAGGCTACTGAGAAAGCCAAAGCAATCATCACTGACTGAAGAGCGTTCTAAGGTAAGCTGCTTTTGTTTAGAATTTGGGGCTCTCTGACATGACCCATGACTTCAACTTGACCTTGTCGCTCTGTTTCTAGATGTGTTGCCGTATGTTAATGAAGTTCTCACCGTGGCATGAATAGATGATCAACTCATGGGAAGGATGTAGAGGGTTTTAAATAGTTCCGATATAAGTACCACTGAAAATTTGGTGTAAAGGTGGTGAAAATTTTTGGCGTAAGCTTCTCAGACTCCAAAGGAATCCTATTGGTATTATCCTACCCGAAATAAGACACAGCAATACAGGAAATGTAAATTCTGAAAATAAGGCCAAATATTAAAAGTTTCTTGTGATAACTTATCATGATTCCTTCTCCCACTCCAGGGGGTGGGAGTGGTGCAAGGGAGAGAGAATCATGCAAAGTCAACTGATTGCATACTGGAACACAGCTAGACTTGAACATTTCTTGTAGTTGGGAATTTTTTCTTATATTATAGAATCAAGGACACCTCCTATCCATGAAAAATGATCCGGAAATATAATCATGAATGCAGTGCAATTTTGTGGGCATTTCTCAGGGAATACATTTTTTTTTTTTTATTTTGGTAGATAGCTCAAAATGGCTTCAGGTCCAGCAACTTCCATTTCGAACCTCTCTTGAAATAATCCCCAACATGAACATATAGTCTCACAATTTTGTTGCCAACCGTAGTCTGCACTAATTAGTTCAAGGGATTTCTCCCAAGTATCACACATGTTTCTGCACTCTCAATAAATGATAACCTGAAAGGAAGGTAGACATCACTAAGGGAGTTATGGGAAAAATTCTTACCAAGAATTACCAGGTTTTCATCACCAATATGCCCCTCCGTATTCTATATCAGAAGCTCTCTTGATTGCCATGTATGGGACAATATCTCAACATTCACTTCAATCGTACCCTCCCTCATAGACTGAAAAAGAGCTTACGAGACAAATAAGGATCTATCTTGGATTCCGTTTGATCTCTACCTACCTTCTTGTCTCACCTGTACTATAAAAATATAGACTGTGTTGGGGCACCAGGGTGCCTCAGTCGGGTAAGTCGACTTCAGCTCAGGTCATGATCTCACAGCTCGCGAGTTCAAGCCCCGCATCAGACTCTGTGCTGGCAGCTCAGAGCCTGGAGCCTGATTTGAATTCTGTGACTCCCTCTCTCTCTCTCTCTGCCCCTCCCCTGCTCATGTTCTCTCTCTCTCTCTCTCTCAAAAATAAATAAACAGTAAAAAAAAAAAAAAATTATAAGGTAGATTGTGCCAGACAAAGGAGATAGTGGAAAGTGGTTTAAGCTTGCTTTAACCATATTCCACAACAGATGGGCTGAGAAAGTATTAGAATATCAATCTACTTTTCCTCAAGACCATTAACCAATCGTCATCAGAGCTGTCCACTCTTTGCTAGTGATACATACATAAAATGCATTAAATACATATTGATATGTATACATACGTGCATGTGGGTATACATCATATATCATCATACATATATGTGTGTACACAAAAACACACATGGCCGCACTCGCTTACCTCTCTCCAGAACAATCAAATGAAAAAGCAACTGGGGAGGCGAAATTTCCAGGACTTTCTGCATCAACTAGTGTGTAGAATTGTACCTCTACAAAAGGCCACTTGTTTGTAACTTACAAATGGTAGCTGAGTCCATAGCTGAGAGCTTGCATTCAGATCCGAGCAGTCTGGATCACATCCGTGACCACAAGAGCAACATAAATATTCATTTTTGGAACGTAAGAGCTTCTCTAGTCCAACTCACAAATCAATGTTTAATGTGTTCAGTATCATCCCTGACAGTGTATTAATAATTCTTCTAGCAGTAGGACAGGGAAACATTTCTGAAGCAGAAGGAATATGCCAGGGTTTCTCCCCCTCTCCCCGCCCTGGGGTGACAAGTTAAAAATAATTTAAATTTATTCCTTAGGCAGTTCTGCTCTCTGATTTCCAAATTTCGAAGATTTACCCCTTCCCATCTGCTGTTCCATAATCTTTTTTTTTTTTTTTTTTTTTTTTTTTTTTTTTTTTAAGAAAGGAGGGGCACCTGGGTGGCTCAGTGAAGTATCTGACTCTTGATTTCAGCTGAGGTCATGATCTCACAGTTGTAGGATCAAGCCCGGGTCAGGCTCTGCACTGACAGTGTGGAGCCTGCTTGAGAATCTCTTTTGCTCTCTCTCTCTGCCCCCTCCTTGCTTGCACTCTCTCTCTCTCTAAATAAATAAGTAAATAAATTTTTTTAAAAAAGGAAAAAAATTAATCCATAAAAAGTAAAATTTGCATAAATGCAAAAAAATGAACTATCATTCATTATATATTTTCTAAGACATTTCTGTAGCTTGGGGGGAAGAAAAGAAAACTGGAAAGTGCTGGAGTGAGTTATAACATTCACTGTGCATATTTATTCAGCCCGTCTATAGACCGTGTCTAATACAGCAACAGGACCACGTTTCTCTCAGAAAATGCTAAGTAGGCTTTCAAAAGTACTTTTCACACGTCACGAGTGATGTTCCGTCTCCTTTTTTACCCTACGAAGGAATTCGGGCTTTCTCAAGGTGGAGCTCAACTTTGTTTGCGGAGAAAGAACAATTGTTGTTGTCTAAAAGAATTTGCCAGAAATGAAAGAAAACAGAAACATCACCAAAATTGTGGTTTCGAATACAGACCAACTTAAAATGCTTCCAAGGTTTTCAGAGTCAACCATACAAGCATGCAAGCAGTTCTATCAACGAAAGGGATGGGGTTAGGAATGTCACAGTGATCTCTAAGCAAAACTTTCAATAGGCCCAGGGTCCTGTTTCCCACTTTCCCATAAACATCCTTCGCGGTGATTCCATGGCAGCACCGGGATTGTCTGGCATACCAAACAAAGCCATAGTTGGCACAGGTACCTCCCTAGCTCTGGAATGAGATTAGAGACGGAAGAAATATCAACATCTACCAAGGCCAATGGAAGCAAATTTAAACTCTCTTCTGCCACCAAACAAACAACCCCAGCCACATCTTAAAAGCCGCCATCAGGATGCTGGTTCGGACCCCACAACCCTGAAGTGGCTTCCATATCTGCGTCCTGTAATTAGTGGCGGGTGTTCCCTCCAGACACTCAAGGGTTAGAGATTGGGTTTGAATGTTGTTCCGAAGTTTATCCAAATAAGGCTGGATTTTTCTTCTGTGGGTGTTCCTCCCTTCTTTGCCTTGCTTGTTTTCTTTCCCACCCCACCCCTACCTCTTCAGTTTTCTCCTCAATTATATTCTATATACTATTTCCTTCTTGACCAAGAATTTCCTATTGTGTCCCATAACTTAGTGCTTGCATTTGATTTTCCAAATGTTCGTTTTACTTTCTACAGACTAAAGACGAGATGAAATTTGTTGTCAAAGAGAGTGGCTAAACTGAAAAAGAGCCACGTCCCTTTTAGCCGGAGGATGAATTGCTCATGCTCGTCCTTCACGAGCTTCGTTTTCGTCTAAAAACAATTTTTTTTTGAAACAAAAAACAATAAAGACTAGAATCAGCTATGTCATTATTTGGCCAGCTAGCATAAGAGACTCTTAAAAACTGAGAACAAACTGAGAGTGGATGGGGGGTGGGAGAAAGGGGAGGGTGGGTGATGGGTATCGAGGAGGGCACCTTTTGGGATGAGCACTGGGTGTTGTATGGAAACCAATTTGACAATAAATTTCATATATTAAAAAAAAAAAAAAAGAACACCGTGTTTTCCAAGTGCTTGAGGAATTACCCCCGCCCCTCTTGTGGGACTGTAATCAGGGGCCCAAGCCTCTCCTACTTAAGCAATGGAGATGTTCCTTAAGGTGGACAATAATTCAGAGCACTCTGGAATTTGAATCTCGAGCGAAGGGACAAAGGGACTGGAAGTTGTTGTGGTTCATCCGTTTCCACTGCGTCTTCCTGACTGGATCCTTCGTGTTATGGCACACTTCTGGGGGCTCCCTGCACTCGCTTTCTCCCTGCCTAGTTCCTGTCGGTCAGAATCCCTCTCCGTTGCATGTAACCAACGAATCCCAACTAATATTCAATTAGGACCTGTCACTTCTGCTTAGATGGATAACACATATGCCAGATTCATTGGATTATAACCACACTCTGTGTGATCAATACTGTTCTTAGGGCTGGAAAAAAATTACAGGAGAAAAGGGAGACACTGACTTGCTCTCAGAGGGCTTACCCTATGGGTAAGATTATTCCACAGGCAACATTACCGTTCCCAGGCACACAAAGACCTCAGCAGGCCTGTGTTCATTATCCAAGCAATGACTTTTCTTGTCACCCACTTAGTTTCCCAAGCCTAAACCTGTAATTCATCCTCGACTTCTCCCTCCTCCTCACCCCACACATCCAATTAGTCACAACTCATTCGGTGAGAAAATATTTATTAGCAAACCGTGTTGACTGTGCTGATGTTACATCTCCTACCTCTTTCCGTTGGCAAAGCCTTGGCTTTAATTCACCACCTCATGATGCGTTTCTCAGGTTCACTTAACTGCAGCAACCTACCAACTGGCTCCTCTGCCTTTTTCCTTCTGATCCATTCGCTTCTATCAAGACGGCGTCTTCTTCCTAAAGTGCAAGTCTTGCCATGTTGCTCTCCTGAGGCTGGCGAACGTCTTGGGAAAAGCTTCACATGTCTCGGTCTGGTATTTACAGCCCTTCAAGGCACTTGAAAACTCTCCGGAAGCAAAGAGAGTTGTGACTAAACAACTGAAAAGGAAAGGTTATCAGGACGTGGCCCTAGCTTGTCTCTCCGGCCCCACCTCTTACCACTCTACACTACGAGCTGCTTACAGATCCTCCAAGAACCATCATCTCATCTCCTGGCTTGGGCACCAGCTACTCCTCTACCTGGAATGCCCTTCCTGCTCCCTGCCCTCATGTCACCTAACTCCTACTCTCCTACCCTCCGGGCCAAGGGGAGCTCCCCCACCTTCATTACCACATGCCATCACCCTGTGCACCCCTCCTACACATTATTTTTCTCTATACTGTAATACACACTAGCACTCTATATTATATTTTTTCTCTTCCTTTGTATGCCTTTCTTTCTAGAAGGCACATTCTGTTCTGAGTTTGTAAACCTTCCGATTCATCTTCGTTTTCCCTGTGCTCCGTAGAACACCTAACATGTGAAAGCATTCAATAAATGTTTTATTGACTGACTAAATACACATAAAATATTTTCAGAAATAATGCCTGCAGAACCTCTTTTATAAATTCAGGGAACAGAGAAGACCTAGAGAGAATACATGTTAAGGCATTCTATTTATAAACACAGGAAACATCCTAACACCTAGCTGTTGTAGAGTTTCAGGACTCTCTAAAAACGCCAACCCTGGATTATAACAAATGTATTACCGCAGCAAACAAATAAACTTTCTAGATTTATGTGAAGTTCCCATCGACTCAGGGCTCCGTAAACTCTCATGAAAAGATATTTAAAAACTATGGATTTTCAGAAAGCTTTACATTTTGTGGGTAACACCTTACATATTGATACGTCAAGCAGACTTGGAAGTATAAGTCAATCCAACAGAACTGGTTTTATGGAAGAAAAAGGATGAATTAAGCCAATCTGTCACAGCCAAAGAAGAAAGATGCCGCATTTTTTGACAATATTCTCTGATTAAATGAATTAAGTCAAAAATAATGGAAAGCTGTACAAGAAACAAGAGTACAATTGGGCTATTATGGAAGGGAATAGGATGGAGTCAAATGGGATAAAATTACAAAATAACATAAACATGGTTTCAGAGGCATTTGTAATAACGACAAAAAATGGCAATATGCATATGGTAAAAAGTGGGTGTGCTGGTCATAAAAGATACTTGAGATAGTCCTTTAAAAACTCATCATTCTGGGGTGTCTGGGTGACTCAGTCAACTGAGCATCCCACTTCAGTTCAGGTCAAGGTTTCATAGTTCGTGAGTTCGAGCCCCGCGTCGGGCTCTGTGCTGACAGCCTAGAGCCTGGAGCCTCCTTTGGATTCTGTGTCTCCCTCTTTCTCTTCCCCTCCCCTGCTCATACTCTCTCTCTCTCTCCCTCTGTCTAAAATAAATAATAAAGTATTAAAAAATTTAAAAAAAGAACTTGTCATCCTTCTTCTACTATGAACAGGTCTCAGTCATCAGCCCTTGGCTGACT
The DNA here is from genome assembly GCF_023721935.1 of Panthera uncia. Classification (NCBI taxonomy): domain Eukaryota; kingdom Metazoa; phylum Chordata; class Mammalia; order Carnivora; family Felidae; genus Panthera; species Panthera uncia. The sequence continues at coordinate 17,282,728 of NC_064810.1, forward strand.
GTTCTACAGGATGACTCTCTCTTCCTATCATTGCTGTCTTGGGCCATTGATTACAACTGAGCATTAATCCCAGATCTGTAGCTCCTGTTCTCACTTCTAATTCAGTTCTGATAGACAACCATTCTTCATACACAATTGTCCAATGGGCTTGCCCTTATTGCAAACAAAATGTATTCTGTCACCTTCTGCCTAATGTCAGTGCCTCTGTCCACCGTCTATTTCTGCAGATACTACCAATCCTCCAAAATCATACTTTTCTCAGCCTTTTTGTCATCCTTTACACCAGATCTGTTTCTCTGTTTCTCTTTCTTTCTCCCTGTCTCTGTCTGCCATCACTGAATGCTCCAGGAAATCAAAATCAGCGTAGTTGTAAAATATCCCTCACATGCCAAGTTTTTCTGACACCAGCTAATTTGGTAGAATATCATCTTATCTACATACTGTCAGCATCACTGCCAATGTCACCTCCCTGAACCATTGCCTACTGCTTCTGTCTTGCCATGTCCACTCCTCACCTTCCTCAAAGACATTCTACGGATTCCCAGACTGCCTTCTCACTCTAGATTCATCATACCTATGCAAATTCATCTTGTGTAACGTTAGAATTTAAACTCTCTCTTTCAGCCAAGCCAGTTTTACTGTGTATCAAACATCTCCCTTCCTACCTTTGATCAAAGTCCCCTGCTCCATATGCCTTCGAGGCTCTCTCAACTTATCCCAAATTCTACTTGTCTCCTAAAAGCTTGTTCTAATCTCACTTTTATGCAATTTTTCACTATTCCACCATTGAATCACTTCTGATAATATAACAGTGCTTCCAGTGAAACACGCAAACTAACTTGGATTCTTTTTGCACACAAAAGCTCTGGATAACTATATTCGTCAAGATAGACTAGTATATGCTGTGCTAACAAACAATCCCCGAATTTCAGTGACTTAACAAAAGTTCATTTCTCATTTGTACTCTATGTCCCATGTGAGTCATTGGATAGCTCTACTGAGCAATCACTCAGGTTTCCCAGCAAATAGAGCCTCTAATATTTGGTACTGCATTATCCTCAGTTGCCATGGCAGGCGAAGAAAGAAACTAGAGAATGATGCAGGGGATTTTTTTCTTTCCCTCTGATCAGAAGTGACATAATTCATTTCAGCTCACATGGTCTCACCGAGCTGCGAGTGGGCCAAGAACTGCAGAGGAACAACAGAATACTTAGTGAGCTTTGCTATTTCCGTCACAAGAAAATGTATTAATAATTTCAGCTTAGTTGTGTAAAAAAAAAGTGTCTTGGGGCACCTGGGTGGCTCAGTCAGTTAAGTGTCCCACTCTTGATTTTGGCTCAGGTCGTGATCTCATGGTTTATGAGATCAAGCCCCGGGTCAGGCTCTGTGCTGACAGTGTAGAGCCTGCTTGGGATTCTCTCTCTCTCTCCCTGCCTCTCCTCTACACACTCTCTCTCTCTCTCTCAAAATAAATAAATAAATATTAAAAAAAAAAGGAAGCTCTCAACTCAAGTATTGCGGTGTTTCACTTTGGAACATTACTGTCTGCAGGAAAAAAAAAAAAAATTGAAGACTATGACGACAAATCCCCCTATGTCTCCTGCTGTGGGAGACCAAACGGAAAGCAGCATGGATATAATCTTAGAATCTTAAACCCAAAAGCCCAGGCACATTAGCAGCTCCCTACTCAGCATGGACAAAGGACTACCATTTACTGATGTTGAGCTTAGCTGACCAATAAAGATGGTCTGGAACATATCTGATGTGATACAGCCAAATTCCCTTGAGCTTCCAGAAAAAATATTGAAAGATGGGAGCTAGTAACAGTTTCGTTTCATTGTTTCACTGCTTTGAGGGTGCACGTGTTCTCCACAATTAGAGAGAATTCTATGAGAACAGAAATTGCTTAAGATAAACTCCCCCCTGTCCTCCGGCACCCTATTATCAAGAAATACTCAAGGCTGTTTCATGGTGGACGAGAAGCTCTTCATTAGAAAGACCATTTGAGGAGGGACAGGCAATCCTTCTTCACACATGGCCTCTCCTTCTGTGTGGAGAGTGTTCCATCGTTGACCCCCCACCTCTTCCCATCCCCCCCCAACACTCAACCCCACACAGCTTATCTAACTGGGGAGTTTGGAAAGAGAACCCGGGCTAGTGAAACCAGCATCTTTTTCTCTCTTGAGACGCAGCTGCCCATATGTTCTATTTTACTTCTCTGTGGGCTAGCTCTATTTTTATAGGTAGTGCCCGGTCAAGCACTCCCGTGACAAGGTGAGTAATGCTACATGTAACTCTCTGTAGCTCTGTACACAGAAGCCCACGTCCTCCCAGATGCAGAACACATTCTCCAATTTCAGTTTTAACTGTAATAAGGGTGATATTTTTGTTCTCCATATGTTGGCTCATTTATTGTATTTCTTAATCGGTAAAGAATTTGAGTGGGAAGTAGGGTACAATTTATTACATCCCCCAAATAACCTCCAAAGGTAGCATATGTTTTACATTATTTATTTAAATACAGTTGTTGTCAATATTCATAATAGGCTTTTTGCCATTGTTAATATGCCGCCACTGCTTTAATATTCAATGACACTAATACATTTTTGCCAGTTATTAGAATGTGCAGCTGTCACTAATTTTTCATAGAAAATTTTAATATGAAGTAAGTTTTTGCAAGTATAACTTGCAATATACACGCATCATATTCTTAATCTACTACTTGTCCTATAACTTGGTTATTTACCAAGAGGTTAAAAAAAATAAAGAAGCAACTAATAAAAATCAGCTTTAACATAATATTTTTTACTGACATTTTCCATAAACCATAGACATGCAATAATGTATTAATTTGGATTCAGATAAGGTTATTTGTTCATTCGAAGTTTATGGTAGAGCCATGACTTTAGAGAGAATCAAATTAACCTACAAATGCCAATGTTCTCTGATGACCAAAAAAAAAAAAAAAAAAAAAAAAACTTTTATGAAAAAAAAAAAAAAAAAAAAAAAAAAAAGCCACTGGTCTTAAAAGCTAAAAGAGATTAAACATACACAGCTACCTTTCAAATCAACTCCAAATACTTCATGTAGGACTGAAAATAGAGGTCATTCTTCAGCACCTCTAGCCTACAAGCTGCTAAGAAGACAACGTATGCGTCAAAGCATAAAAGAAAACTGAGGTTTGTCAAATTACATTTATTTGAAGGTCACATAATGATTGTCTGCTTTTAAGCGTCCCCTTTTCGGTGGCCTTGTTATTATATCACATCAAAATTGGAAAACTAAGAAATCTGCACGCGCGCGTGTGTGTGTTAATTAAGCTCTAGCATATTAAGTCTCTGCTTTTCATTTTTCCCATTAACTGCACAGTTTATTGATATCAGCACATACATGGTTTAGTGACTATCTGTACACTTGCATTTTGTCATAAAACGGAAGCTATAAAGTTTTCATAGAGCTTTTCAAATCATGGAATTCAACCCCAGTCCATCCCAGCAGTTATATCCCCAAAAACAAACCCCAGCGCTCACATCCTTGTAAACTTTGGTCTAAAGTACATCTGTTCTTCCCCTGGTAGGAAACTTAAAATTCAGTGGACAACTATCGGACGCTAAGAGGGACCGTGTATCACGGATCGACACAGCCAGAGAAAACTCCGTGGCTTTTCTGATGCCTCATGATTTTTCAGGTAGTGGAGCTAAAATCAAACCAAAGTTTCATCCTTCCGGTTTTATGAATTACATTTATCCACTTCAGAGAAAATATTGGCTCTAACAAGCATCCCCTGTCCTGGTGGGGTGGATTGAACCCCAAGTAGGTGAGAAGTCTGCTCTCAAAATTTCACACAAAATAACAGAATTGCCTGCTTGCCTCAGCTGTTTTGAAAACTCACAGTTCTGATTCGACCACTGACCAAGACGGCTTTGCTGTAAGTTGGAAATGGGAAACATCATTCACTGACCCAGCAGCACCTGCCACTGACTCCCAGAAGTCACTCATTAAAGAGTCTATTTGGCATTTTACCCACCCATTCATCCAGACTCCCAAAGTCCTATTCCTGTAACTACTTAAATCATTGCAAAATAAGAAGCCTAAAAAATATTAACATAGTTGACATAGAAAATATTTCACAGGGCGCCTGGGTGGCTCAGTCAGTTTAAGTGTCCAACTTCGACTCTGGTCATGATCTTGTGTTTCATGGGCCTGAGCTCCGGATCAGGCTCTGTGCTGCCAGCTCAGAGCCCGGAGCCTTTTTTGGATTCTGTGTCTCCCTCTCTCTCTGCCCCTCCCCACTCGTGCTCTGTCCCTCTCTCCCTCTGTGTCTCTCTCTCTCTCTCTCAAAAATAAATAAACATTAAAAATTTTTTAAAAATAAAAATTAAAAACTGAAACAAAATCTTTCACAAATTTGTCGTATGATTTTCAGCCTGCAGGTCAGTAAAAACATCGTCTCTTTAAACATGATTTTAGAGTGTGTTGTACAACCATAGAAGTTTGCCACTGAAATTTAACGTTTCTTTTACACATACTTCTTTTACATTTGATTAAAAAAAAAAAAAACAACGAAAACAAAAACAAAAAAAAAACAGAACAAAACTGCCACATGTGAGTTTGTATCGTTGAAATTATTATGGCTATAAAAACAAAATTAGCCTCAATCCCTTTGCTTCCAAGCAAATCGAACTTTCTGCCCAATTACGGTAATTAGATCATGTCAAGTACTTGATCACATTTACTTTTCTGCTCTTTGCTGTTGACCTCTGTTCTGTTTTGTTTTCATTCGGAATTGTTCTACCTTGTGCTACGTTTACTCTTACAAATCGTCTTCAGCCTTGTTGGATGTGGCTCAAGTGCCAAACTGTTAGGAGTTAGTGCAGGAATTCAGCAAGGAGGCTGCGGTTACCAGACTTAATATCGTCTAGGAGCAGTACGGAAGAGGCAACAGCTCACCAGCCTTCCAAGACTTCACCCGTCTTAGCGGAAGTCACTGGTAACCCTTGCTGGCAGAGAGGTAAAGCAAAAAAAAAAATACTAGCCAGTGCAAGCCAGGACAGGAGAGATAAGCATCAAATATGCTGGGGTGCAGGAAGCCTTGCAATCAGTTTAAGGAGAGCTAAAGATTCTTAAGGAAAGACTTTGTAAGGCCCCCTGGGTCCGAATGAAAATCTGGGTTACCAGGAGTTTATTTACCAAAGAGAAGTCAGGGTATTTTATTGGAAGCACCACCACTTGGGTCATATGTTTAGTTCATGACGTTGAACTACAGAGGTAGAGGTAGAGGTGGCTTTTGAGAAAGGGACCAGGGCTTCCCTCCTGGACCTGTCCGTTCTGAAAAACACTGCCTCCTTGTGAGAAACGAGTAATTGGAGTAAAGGACGAGTACAAGCCAATCAGTTATATAAATGAACGCATTCCGTACAAGAAAGACTATCGACCTGCATCGTCGTGTTCATGAGAAAACTTCGAGATTATTTTCCCGATGTCACGTGGTATGATGAAACAAATTCGTTTCTAAGTCTTTGTCCTCCGGAAGCGTAGGTTGCCCACTGTGGGTTTGTACACTGACAAAAATTAAAGTCCATCAGTGATGTGCTACACATTTCACTCTGTAGAGTGGAGAAGAGCTTTGTTTAGGAATCAACATAAATGTCCACGAACATAGGAAAAACGACACTTTGTCAGATTCTTATTTGATTTAAATTCAGGGTAGCATTTAAAAAATAAGCAGGTTAGGGGTCCTGGGTGGCTCAGTCGGTTAAGCATCCAACTCTTGAATTCGGCTCAGGTCACGATCTCACCGTTAGTGAGCCCCGCATCATTCAGGCTCTGCACTGACTGTGTAGAACTTGCTTGGGATTTTCTCTCTCCCCCTCTCTCTCTCCCTCTCTCTCTCTCTCTCCCTCTCTCTCTGTCCCTCTCCTACTCTTGCATGCACTCTCTCTCTCTCGAAATAAATAAACTTTAAAAAGTGAAAAAAATAAAATAAAATAACCATTAAACCACGCAAATCTCATTGCTATTTTGTTATTACATCAAGAAACCATCACTTCCAGTAGTAAAGCAATAGAGCATCTGTGATAAAGTATTGTTTCTTTTTTCTATTTACATGTTCTACAAATCAGTTAATTTATTGCTCACTTAAATAGAATGCTCACATAGTGCTGACACATCCCCATAGACTTGTCTTCATAATATTTGAGAATTTCAATATATTGACTGTTCCTCTTTTACAAATTGGAAATGCAGCCTCAGAAATTATTTGGTTTTTACCAAGTTCATTCAAATGGAACTTGCTCGTTAAGATCCAGGAAACGTACAAATTTAACGCCGCTTTTGTATTTTACATATTTATATGTTAAAACCCTAAGGAATGTCCACAGTTATATGTACTGTCCTTTGGCTCCCAATAGAAGATCTAATTGATGCTCAGAGACCTTTATCCGAAATTTATACCTGGACTCATCTGAAACAAGTGTTTTCAATCAAAGGTGGACTTATATCTTCTATAGATAATCATATATTTTACATTGCCTACCATTAATCTATAAAATCTATAACATTAAATAATTCACCAAGAAACTAAATTGCTAAGTTCTTACGTAATTTCTCCTTTTAAGTAAAAACAAAACCAAAACCAAAAAACTTCAGAACAAATTTGATCTACACATTTAGCGGAATACCATTTTTACTTAAAACTTACACATGTTATTTTTCAAATAAACATCTTATTTTTAGTAATTCCAAATTTATAGAAAAGTCACAAAGAAAAAATACAGGGAGGTCCTATACCCTGCGTTCAGATTTTCCTAATGTCATTTCTTACATGACCACTATTTAATTGTTAAAACTAATGAATTAACATTGAGAAATTGATTAATTGAACTACAAACTTCATTCAGATTTTAGGTTTTACCAATAATCCTTTTTCTGTTTTGTGATCCAATCCTGGATACTACATTGCATTTTACTGCATTATTTTTTTAAGCTATGTTTATATTTATTTTGGATAAAGAAAATAAATCTCAGTAATACAACAAATCTTATTTGAATTTTTAAAATCTTTAGTATATAAAACATGTAGTAAATACGTAGAAATCTAATTCACTTACTTGCCAGAAGTTTTTATAAAACTTAGAAAACATTTAAAACGTTTCTGATTTTACTACCTTTCGTACCTCTAGGGTAATGATTATTTTCATTTGCTTTCTGTTATTATTAATTAACATGAGTTTGTAGCATAAGCATAAAATTATATGAAAATATTGAAATAATGAATTCACATACGCTCTGAAAAAGTGGAATTTATATTTCCACCTGTTTATTAATAGTATTATTTGCGCAGTGTACAGAAAGATGGGTTTCTGTGGCTACAAATGCTCTGGTTACAAAAAAAGGACTATTTACCTAGAGATTGTAGATGAAATATCTGAGAAAGTGGAGAAGGAGAGAGAAAGAGAAAGACAGACAGAGAGAGAAAGAGGGGGGCGGAGAGAGAGAGACTTCAGCCACACCAGTCTTGGGTATATCTGAGGAATTGTGAATAGAGAGATACTTCATTAAAGCCTTTTTGGAAATTGAATCTGGAACCAATACATATGGATTTGTCACTGAAATCATAGGGGATGATGCAGGCAGGAATTAAGAGATCGTCAATCCATTGCACTCAGGAGTAGTCAATTATGTCGAACAAAATTTTCAAGCCAAGAAGTAAGGAAAACTCAGAGAAGACCGGAGGAATCATCCAAATACGGTTAAATGATTAGAGAACATGATCTTTAAGATGTGGAATTATTTACTCTAGAGAAAGAAATGTAAAATCAATCTTCAATTTTAAGCTTGGCTACTACCCAGAGGATGCAAGAACTACACGTACTGAACCCATAACAGATGGAATTGATTGTAACATTGGAAAGATGTACGTGAGATCAAGGAAGAAAAACTAACTCTTTCTGATTGTGGAAGTTATTCAACTGTTGAAGTGAAACAGTGTTTTTGTTTTTAGCCAATAAAACGAAATAGCAATTTTAGCAGAATTGCATGTTTACCGTGTCCTTGATTTTCTTTGGATTATCTATCCCCACATACACCTGCGTCCTTTGACAATATGTCCACGTCTGGCTATTTCTAAATTTCATATAAATGAAATGTTACTGTATATTCTGCAATATATCTTTGTTTCCTCAAAATTATATTTATGCAATCAGTCCAGGTTAGGGTTGGGATATTTTTTGTTTGTGTTTTTGTTTTGTTTTGTTTGAGAGCTACCTTATTTCCTGGCACCATAAGGTACTCCAAACACATTTTATATTTCCCCTTCCCCCTCAAACACTTTACAGGGAGCCCTCATTCCTTCTACTGTAGGATGATATTTAGAAACCAAGACCTGGGTTCCAAGTGTGCTTATTTCTACCAGGTTGTCATTACTTTTAGACCTGCTCAGTACATAGATTTCAAAGGTATGTATACATATACTAACCCATGCATACATTATATTTATTTCTGTATTTATATATTTGTGCATATATATATATTGAAAACATAAGTAAATATTTTGTAGAAAATGAGATGCAAGTATATGTATTGAAAATATTAAATATTAAATATTCAAATATATATATCACAAGTTCATACAGATATCTCTAACGCCCATCCAACACCACAGGGGTCCCTCTTCCCATTTCCCTTTTATCCTTTTGTAAGGTTTTCCTCAGACAACCAAAAGAAAACTTGGCTCTCATTTTCAACAATATACTTATTTATTTATCCAATCATAATGTAAATCATACTACATAAAGTACTTTCATAATTACGAACCCATACCTGTAATGAGAAACAAATTTCCTCACCACAATGCATTATTTGTATAATGCTATTTTGTATCTAGTTTTAGACTATCCACATATTGTTTGTGGTATACAGTTCTACTGCTTTTTAAAAAACACAAAAAGTCATCCGTCGATGGATACTTGGGCTCTTTCCATAGTTTGGCTTTTGTGAATAGTGCTGTTACCAACATTGGGGTGCATGTGCCCTTTGGATTCAGCATTTTTGTATCCTTTGGGATAAATACCCAGTAGTGCCATTGCTGGGCCATAGAGTAGCTCTATCTTTAACTTTCTGAGGAACCTCCAACCGTTTTCCAGAGTGGCTGCAGCAGTTTGCGTTCCCACCAACAGTGTAAGGGTCTTCACCTTTCTCTGCCTCCTCGCCAACATCTGTTGTTCCCGGAGTTTTTAATTTGAGCCATTCTGACAGGTGTGAGATAGCATCGCATTGTGGTTTTGATTTGTGTTTCCCTGATGACGAGTGATGTTGAGCATGTTTTCATGTGTCTGTTAGCCATTTATATGCCTTCTTTGTAGAACTGTCTGCTTATGCCTTCTGCTCATTTCTTAACTCGATTATTTAATTTTTGAGTGTTGAGTTGGATAAACTCTTTTCAGGTTTTAGATACTAGCCCTTTATCCGATGTGTCATTTGCAAATATCGTCTCCCATTCTGTAGGTCGCCTTTAATTTTGTTGATGGTTTCCTTCTCTGTGCAGAAGCTTTTTATCTTGATGAGGTCCCAATATTCATTTTTGCTTTTGTTTCCCTTGCCTCCAGCGACATGTCTAGTAAGAAGTTGCTATGGTCGAGGTCAAAGAGGTTGTTGCCTATTTTCTCCTCTAAAATGTTGGTGATTTTCCATATCACGTTTAGTCTTTCGTACATTTTGAATTTATTTTTATATGCGATGTAAGAAACTGGCCCAGTTTCATTCCTCTGCATGTGTATCCAGTTTTCCCAAACCCATTTGTTAAAAAGACTGTCTTTTTTCCATTGCATATTCTTTGCTGCTTTGTCAAAGATGGGTTGACAAATAGTTGTGGGTCCATTTCTGGGTCCTGTATTCTGTTCCATTGTTGTGTCTATTTTCTCTTCCAGTACCATACAGTCTGGATGATTACAGCTTTGTAATACAGCTTGAAGTCTGGAATTCTGATGCTTCCCACCTTGCTTTGCTTTTTAAACATTAATTTGGCTATTGGGGGTCCTTTCTGGCTCCATACAAGTTGTAGAATTGGTTGTCCTAGTTCTGTGAAAAATGCTATTATTACTTTGATAGGGATTGCAATAAATAAGATGTGAATATATATTTATATATATTTATATATATATATCACATATGTATAAATATACATATATATGTTTTATATATATATACACACATATATATGTGTATATATATATATATATATATATATATATATAAAACAGAGGAATATTACTCAGTCATCAAAAAGAATGAAATCTTGCCATTTGCAATGATGTGGATGTAACTATAGTGTATTAGGCTCAGTGAAATAAATCAATCAGAGAAAGACAAATACCATATGACTTCACTTATAGGTGGAATTTAAGAAACAAAACAGATTAACATAGGGGAAGGTAAGGAAAAATAAAATAAGATAAAAATAGAGAAGGAGGCAAACCACAAAAGACTCTTAACTATAGAGAACAAACTGAGGGTTGCTGGAATAAAAGTGGGGGGGGGCATGGGCTAAATGGGTGATGGGCATTAAGGAGGACACTTGTGATGAGCACTGGGTGTTATAAGAAAGTGATGTATCACCAAATTCTACTCCCGAAACCAATACTACACTATTTGTTAACTAACTTGAATTTAAATAAAATCTTGGAAGAAAAGAAAAAATTCAAAATGCCACGTATCCGCCATTATTGTGATATAAAGCAGTTTTATCTCCTCCCAAAACCTCTCGTGCTGACCATTTGTTGTCAACATCCCTCCTTGCTTCTTGCCGTAGCAACTGTGGATCTGTTTTCCAGTATGTCAATGGGATCAAACAATATGTGGTCTTTTGAAGTTGGTGTCTTCTCCTTAGCAAAATGTATTTAAGATTTATCTACATTGTATAAATCGATAGTTCTTTCCCTTATATTGCAAAATAAATGTTTTATTTTACGATTGTAGTACAATCTCCTTATTCATTCAGTGGTTAAAAGACACCTGAGTTGTTTCTAGGTTTGGACAATTAGGAATAAGTTTGCCGTAAACAATCATGGAAAGGATTTTATGTTAATATATGTTTTCATTTATCTTGTGAAAACAGTGAAGAATAAGATTGTTGGGTCACGTGGTAAGTATATGTTTAACTTTAAAAGAATAAAGAGTTCAGTAATATTCATTTAAATTATGAAAACTGTGCTAATGTAATTCAATGGGGGAAAGGCGATGATCTTATCAGTCTGATGCTGTGGGAATAAAGACGGCTACAAATTTGTAGACCCCCCTTCCACTGAGACATGGTCAGTATCTCTTCCCTTGACTCTGAGCTTTCCTGTGACTTCTCTCCCCAACAGAGTATGAAGGAAGTGACGTTATACTGATTTCAGACCATAAGTGGACTGACAGCTTCCACCTTGTTCTCTTGACATCATGAGCCACCATGTAAGAAGTCCAACAACTCTGAGGTCACCACACTATGAGAATCCCGAGGCACACTGAGAAGCCGTTTTTGAGCATGAGATACCGGGAGAAGCCCTTTTCAGGATGAGACAGCACGTGAGATACAGAGCAAGAGAGAGTGGTCAAGGAGCCAGGTCACCACACATTTGAGTGAAGAAGCCATTTTGGAAGTATAATTCTTCAGCCCCACGTGCTCCAGCTGATGACATAAATCAGAAACGAACCATCTTGCCAAGCCCTTTCAGAATTCCTGATCCAAATAGTTAGTAAGGGGAAAAGTATAAAATTGGCTCCCACTTTCCTTCACATATTCGAACATTAGTTTGAAAAGGATTATGACTCCAAGTGTAAAAGGTAAAATTATAAAATGTCTAGGTAAACCACTGAAGAAAATCTTTATGACCTAGGATTAGGCAAAATCTCTTAAACAAGATTCAGAAAACACTAAGCATAAAAGTAAAAATTGACAAATGGTACTCCACTGAAATTAAAAACTTTTGGTTTACTAAAGACACCATTTAGAATTTCAAAAGGTTTGCCCACATATTGGGACAAAATACTCCTAACACATACATTTTTTATTTTAAAAAAAAATTTTTTTAACGTTTATTTATTTTTGAGACAGAGAGAGACAGAGCATGAATGGGGGAGGGACAGAGAGAGAGGGAGACACAGAATCGGAAGCAGGCTCCAGGCTCTGAGCCATCAGCCCAGAGCCCGACGCAGGGCTCGAACTCACGGACCACGAGATTGTGACCTGAGCTGAAGTTGGCCGCTTAACCGACTGAGCCACCCAGGCACCCCCACATACATTTTTTAAAGTATTCATTGCATATCTTTGTCCAGTCCTTCTTTTCAATCTCTATATATTTTATGCTTCTTAATTAAGACATAAAATTATATAGATGATTCTATTATTATTTTAATCTGACGATCTTTGTCCTTTAACTGAAATCTTTAATACACTCTCATTTAATATACCTACTCACATAGTTATTGACTTTGTTTTCTATTTGTTCTCTATTTGTCCCATGATACTACTCATTATATATATATACATATATATATGTGTATATATATATATCCATCATATATACATGGATATATGAGCTATATATCCATAGCTCTCTAGTGCGTTTCAAAACATACATTATTTTAATTTTTATCCACTTTTTGTAGTTGGTATGATGGAAGCAATGGTCAGCTTTTACCTTCTATATCCTATCAGAAGCTCTTCATATTAATTTTTCCTATCAGATAAGATTTCCCTTTGCAGAAGTATCATGTGCCCCCTCTTCTTTCATGTAAATTTTAGAATCAGTTTGTCAAATCCACCAATAAACTTTTGAGGTTTTTTGGTTTTTGTAATGTTTATTTATTTTGACACAGAGAGGGTGCACACGAGTGGGGGAGGGGCAGAGAGAGAGAGAGAGAGAGGGAGAGAGAATCCCATGTTGTCAGCACAGAGTCTGCCTGATGCAAGGCTCTGTCTCGTGAATGGTGAGACCGTGACCTGAGCAGAAATCAAGAGTCAGATACTTAACCGACTAAGTCACCCAGGTGCCCCTTGAGGTTTTTATTTTAATTGCATTTCATTTATCAATGAATTCAAGTACTAATTGCTTTCTTTAGATGTGTTTTTTTAAATCCATGATTAGATCTCTCCATTCATTTATGTCTTCGTTTTTAATTTTTTTTATTTTCCCCTTCAAATTGTTAGTACAGTAAATTTCATTCATTGGTTTTCTAATATTAAACTTCTATGGCATTTGGCCACCTGGCCAAGCAGTATTTACCTAATTTTTACACGGTGCTCTGTTAGTTTCTCTAATATTTGGCTAAATGCTTTTGCATCAATGTCACAAAACAGATGACTTGAAATCTTCCTCGTTCACTCTTTTTGGATGCTTTTGTATAGAGCTTATGCTTTCTTATATAATGAGCTGGAATGTTCTCTCTTGGTATATATTTGGAATCATCAATGTTAACATTTAAGTTGTTGATTGACCCCTGGCAAAAATCTTCCATCCGACATGATGTGCCTTTTTTCTAAAGTACAAGTATTCTTGGGGCACCTGGGTGGCTCAGTTGGTTGAGCATCCGACTTTGGCTCAGGTCATGATCTCGCGGTTCGTAGGTTCGAGCCTCACGTCGGGCTCTGTGCTACCAGCTCGGAGCCTGGAGCCCACTTCAGATTCTGTGTCTCCCTCTCTCTCTGCCCCTCCCTTGCTCATACTCTTTCCCTCTCTCTGTCTCAAAAATAAATAATAAAGATTAAAAAAAATTTAAAGTACAAGTATTCTTTTTTTTTCCTTAGTGAGAGTTTATTGCAAGTAAATTCTTTTAGGTTTTCTTTATCTTAAAATTGCACTATTTTGCTCTCATTCTGGTCATTTTTCTAGTGCACTGACAGTTATTTTTTTCTCGGTATATTAAATACATAATTACACTTCAAGCTGTTTCTGTTGCTGTTAATAAATCATCTCAGAATAATTGTCATTACTCTAAATGTTACTGTCTATACTGCTAGCTGGGGTTTAAAAACTAGTAGGTTTAGGTATAATTTTTTTGTTTTTAACCTTACTCTCTCTTCTATTTTTTTAAGCTGTATTCTTCTGTTTTCCGTCCTATGGACTCTCTTACATTTATAGAAATTTCTCCACTATTTCTCTCCAGCTCACAAATTTGCCCTTCACCTTTGTCTAATACACTAATCAACCCATTTTATTCAAATTTTATGTTCTTACTTTTGGAACTTATTTTCAACCATTATTTTATGTTTTGTATCTGATAATGCCAGTGTCTAATGTTTTGCAGGTTTCATTCTGTGATTTGTTTTTTTTTGTTTTTTGTTTTTCCTGCCGGTTTGCCTTCAACATGGCTGGCTTAGCTTGTTTTATTTTGTTTTGCTTTGCTTTGTTTCTGCTTTTACTGTCAGCTCATATTATTGTTGATATTATTTGAGCCCTGAGTTGCAGCGTTTTTTTATGAGAGAGAGCTTTTCTTTGCTCCTGCCAGGTCCCAAGGGCACTACTAACCAGGGACCACTTGACATTGAATGCTTGTATGTCGAGTATTGAGACCACCCAGGAAGTATGAATTCAGTCAGTAAAACTAAAGTCATCGGGCTGTGGTTACTAAGTATAAAAGAAAGCTTTTTATTCCCTTCCATACTGTATCAAAGTTCAAGACAGATTAATTTTCTTGTCCTCTTTCCACACGTAAATGTATGGTATATGGGGAGGCAATTCCTTGTGACATCCCCACAATATATATATATATATTTGTTTGTCCCTGAAGACAAACTTTATCTATACAGAAAATTCCTTCAAGGGAAAGTGAATTGAGAGGGTTTTTTTTTTTCCTCTGTTGATTCCTTGGCTTCTAAAAATTCTTTACTTTCTTAACTATTCACAGACGCATTCAGAAAGATTTTATTTTTAATATTTTCTCCCTCGGGGCGCCTGGGTGGCTCAGGCAGTTGAGCGTCTGACTTCAGCTCAGGTCATGGTCTCACGGTTTGTGAGTTCGGGGCCCTCCTCGGGCTCTGTGCTGACGGCTCAGAGCCTGGAGCCTGCTTTGGACTCTGTGTCTCCCTCTCTCTCTCTGCTCCCCCTCCCCACCGCTCACGCTCTGTCTCTCACTGTCTCAAAAATATATAAACTTAAAAAAAATCTTAAATATGCTCTTCTTTGAATCCTATCATGGGCAAGCATCATTTTTATACTAGTCTTAATAATTTTCAGGTCAGTCAATATGAAATAAACATTTGTTGGCTGAGTGTCTATAGTTTAAAGAAAAAAAAAATGAAAAGTTGCAGGTGGAGATAAAACCATCCCCGTCCTAGAGGACTTTACCCTCCAGTAGCTGAATTATAGAAGTAACCAAATAATTACCAAAATTTGATAGATAACAAAGAGTAATAACAGAGGGGTGCCTGGGTGGCTCAGTCGGTTAAGCATTTGACTCTTGATTTTGGCTCAGGTCATGATCTCTCAGATTGTGAGTTGGAGCCCCACACCAGGCTCTGTGCTGACAGTGTGGAGCCTGCTTGGGATTTTCTATCTCTGGCTCTCTCTGCCCTGAGCTCTCTCTCTCTCTCTCAAAAATAAATAAACCCACTTCAAAAAAAAAGTAATAAAAGAACTATGCATATAGCAATAAAAACAGAAGAAAGGTGTTTCCTATTACCTCAGCCTGTCTCTTTGTATGTGGGGGAAGAACTGGTATCATCTGGCATTTTCTCACTATGGAGTTGTCATAGGAGCACACAGAGAGTAAACAAAACTGCTCAGGCCCAGAAGACGCCAAAGCGTGTTCTGGAATCAGGAAGGGAAAATAAAATAGAGAAAGGTACCGAGATAGAAAGCAGCATTGTGCATGCAGGAAACAACAAACAGTGTTTACCCTGAGGATTTTAGATGGCAAGAAGGTCTGTGACAGGTGAGATTGTACTCATTGCCATGGGCCATGGGAAGGAATGCGAATTGTATCTGCCAGATGAGTAGGACGTATTGTTTTTAGCCGCCAAGCGGCAGAACAAATTTGTAAAGCAGATATGTTATTTATGAAATTTGCAGAGGCTAGAAGATGTGGAATATGCAGGTGTATTTTTTCTTCACTCTGTTTTGTATTTCTTTATTTTTGCTTTAGCATTTTCTGTGTATTTCTGTAACATTTATTTATCATTATCACGGAAATAGATCATTTTATCACCAAGAAAATCAATTTGATGCACACATATATCCCTTCAGAAGTTACATATATCCTATCTACCTGTACATATCCATAGATAGAGAGGTAGGTAGATAGATAGATAGATACAGGTATATATCTTTCTGCATGTTTACATCGTTTGTAAAGCATACAATATGTAATATACGCAATATACAATATTTTATAACTTTTTATTATCTTTAAAAACATAATCATAAAGATTTACCATGCCTTTAAGGTTTAAGGTATTTTTAGACTACATAGCACTAAATCTTATACCACTATTCCAATTTATTTAAAATTGATTATATTGGGGGCACCTGGCTGTCTCAGTGAAGCCTGTGACTCTTGATCTCAGAGTTCGAGCCCCAGGTTGGATGTACAAATTACTTAAAAATAACAAAAAAAAACTTTATAAAATTAAAAAAATATATATATAATTGTTTACATCGGACTATGTTTTGGTTTTTCACTATCATTAAAAAAAAATCCACACAGGGAGACATCATTGTACATACATGCATAAGTACACATTTAAGTGTCTCTTTAAATTATATTACTAAAAATGGAGTCTGTCCCAGTGAAAGGTTAAAAACATACAGGAAACATTTGTGGCACATTTCCAAATTGGCCGCCAATATGCGGTGCTCTTTTTCGTTACTTCAAAGAGTGCAAAAGAGTGCCAATTTCTTCACACTCTTCAACATGGGAATGTAACTTGAGAATTAATTTCAACTTATTTGGATATTAATAAAGGGTTTTTTTTTGATATTTGGTTTGAGACCAACTATGTGTCTTCCTTGGTGAGCTGTGTATACTATTTTAATTTTTTTTATTTCAATGCCCAAATTTCAATAATTGTTCATAAGTGAGCGTTGTGCTCTAAACGCATGAATACTTTGTCATGCACGCAATAAAGAAACAATATTATTCAAAGTAACAAAGAGTACTATGGCAGACTTTATTCAGGGGGACCATAACGATTGGTGTAGGGACCACTGCAACTGGGTTTTGCACTGGGGACAGAGATGAGGCTGTCCTCCAAATATAGCGAGGCAAGGTAGGAATTCTAACCAAGGAGCACTGTAGGGGTCAGTGGATGGAAAACTGCCAAGAGGAAACATCAAGGCCAAGAGGGGATTTGGCTTAACTGGCTTAACAGGATTCTTTGGGGAAGACTGGCCAGGGTGATCAGACATCACCTGGGGGGTGGTGAGGAATGAGGCATCTGATCAGGTATGGAGGGTGATCAGGTATGGGAGATAGGGGACTCTAGCTAACCTGACTTAGGAGGACTCTTGCTGACATTGGACATTGCAGAGACAAACCTGGAAGCCTCAAAGTCAGGATTACTAAGAGAATTCAGAGGAACTTGCATACAGTTGGTCAAAGAGAATGTCTTTGTCACACGTTTTATATATTATCTCAATTACGATCAATTTAATTTTTTTTATATTTTTTGACATTTGACTGTTTTTTAATTTAATTTATTTTTTTTACATTTATTTATTTTTGAAAGAGTGAGACAGAGCACGAGCAGAGGAGGGGCAGAGAGAGAGGGAAACATGGAATCTGAAGCAGGTTCCAGGCACTGAGCTGTCAGCACAGAGCCCCATGCGGGGCTGGAACCCACGAACTGTGAGATCATGACCCCAGCCGAAGTAGGACACTTAACCGACTGAGCCACTCAGGCGCCCCCTGAACACATGACAATTTTTAAGTTAAATCTATCAGTGATTTCCTTTTAATAATGTATGTGCTGTTATGCTTTAAAACACTTTCCTTGCGGCATCTGGGTGGCTCAGTCGGTTAAACGTCTTTGACTCAGGTCATGATCTCACAGTTCATGAGTTCAAGCCCCACATCAGGCTCTCTGCTGTCATGCAGAGTCTGTTTTACATCCTCTGTCTCTCTCTCTGCCCCTCCCCCACTTATGCACGTGCACACGCATGCATCCTCTCTCTCTCGCTCAAAAATAAAATAAACATTTAAAAAATTATAAAAATAAAACACTTTCCTTTCCCAACGATAAAGCAGATATATACATACTTCTATGTTCTTCTTATTCCTTAATTATTTCCAGTTTTAACTTCAGTTGTTAACTAGGATTCATTTGGTATGCACTATTAGAAAATCAATTTACTGGGGCGCCTGAGTGGCTTAGTCGGTTAAGCGACCAACTTCGGCTCAGGTCATGATCTCACCTTTTGTGAGTTCGAGCCTGAGGTCAGGCTCTGTGTTGACAGCATGGAGCCTGGAGCCTGCTTCAGATTCTGTGTCTCTCCCTCTCTCTGCCCCTCCCCCGCTCATGCTGTCTCTGTGTCTCAAAAATAAATAAGTGTTAAAAAAACGAAAAAGAAAACCAACGTATTTCTTGAGAATGTAGGCAAATTTAGTGAAGTGCAATAGTCATATATTCTCTGCTGGATCAAAACATCACTTTTGTCATAAAGTGATTTCACAAATAATCATAAATTGTTCATAGGCTTATATTTTGTGGCATATCCATTCATAAACCAGTTGTTTGAACAAGAATAGCTTTATGACGTTGAATGTCTATACGTTCTCCTTCATTGCTGTTTGTCAAAGATCACTTGCCTCTTCTTATCTGTTAATTCTTATATAAGAAATTCACAATGATTTTGTAATATTACAAAAAAAATCATTTAACCTCTTTCAAGTGTCAAAATTTTATGACTTTTTTTGCTCACATAGCTAAAAAATAAAAAGGAAAAAAAAAAGGCTATGGAGTGAAAAATGTGTTTCTCATACACTCCCAAATACTTTATTCTTCTAGGCAGGGACAATCAGTAGTAATTACTGGGTATCTTTAAGATATATTTCATGCTGGGGCGCCTGGGTGGCTCAGTCGGTTAAGCGACCGACTTCAGCTCAGGTCACGATCTCGCGGTCTGTGAGTTCGAGCCCCGCGTCAGGCTCTGGGCTGATGGCTCAGAGCCTGGAGCCTGCTTCCGATTCTGTGTCTTCCTCTCTCTCTGCCCCTCCCCCATTCATGCTCTGTCTCTCTCTGTCTCAAAAATAAATAAACGCTAAAAAAAATTAAAAAAAAAAAAAAGAAGATATATTTCATGCACATACATGAAAATTCTAATCTATTTACCTTTCTGGTATCTAGGGTTTTTTTTCCCCTCTTTCTTAAAAAAAAAAAGGATTTCTGGGTTGGAAGATTTATTTTCTTTTCAGTGCAGTAAAGATGTTACTCTATTGTCTCCTGGGTTGCCTAGTTGCTGATAAGAACTCTGCTGTAATTTTTATATTCATACTTAATGTATGCACGAATATGTACGTATTGTTTGTTTGTTTGTACGTGTTCGTTTGTATTGTACATATTGTAATGTTTGTTTTTCACTGGGTGCCAGCAAGATTTTCTATTTTTTGGCAGTGTATGATATATCTGGGAATTTATTCTTTTTCTTATTACTTATCACTCTTGGGGTCTTCTGTGTTCCTTACATCCATGATTTGTTGTCTTTCATTAATCTTGGGAAATTCTTGTCTATTATTTCTTCAAATATGTCTTCTGCTTTATTCTCACTCATTTCTCTAATTGCAATTCCAGTTACACATATGTGAACAAATTGCATATTGTCTCATAAATCTTGGATGCTCTATTTTTTTATTATTTTAAAGTATTTTTCTCATATTCAAGTTTGAATAATTTTCTTGACCTCTTTTCAATTATATGGACACTTTCCTCAGCTAGGTCCAGTTTATTGATAAGTCCATCAAAGGGATCCTTGATATCTAATAGCGTGTTTTTGTTTCTGGCATTTTTATTTTACTTATTTAAAAAGTTTCCAGCTCTCTTTTGATATGACACTTCTGTTCATGCATGCTGCCTACATTTATTCATAGTTTGGTTTTTTTTTTTAAGTTCTAAATAGTTTAAATAACTGTGTCATTTCTGGGTCTGCTTCTGTTGACTACCTCTTCATGATGTTTTTCCCCCAGCTTTATTGGGGTGCATCTTAATTTTTTGTTGAACGATGGTCATTGTGTGTAGAAGAGTAGAAACCAAGGTAATTAGAATTTATTCTCAGAAATGGTTACACATCTTCTTTGGTTCAGTACATTATATGGGAGTGGGGGAAGGTCAAGCTACTCAGTAGTCAAACTGGATTAGCTTGTTACCTTCAGGGTTCCATAGACTGCTACCTTGTTCTCAGGGTGTTGAGTATGGTACCAAAGGGTTATTGTGATGCTGTGTCTTCCATGGACATGGATAGGATATCATTTGATCAAATCATTTTGTATCCCTCAAAGGTTGTTTTAAATTTGTTATGTTGCTGTTAATGTTTTTTATCATGTTCCTGTCCAGGATTTTAATGATTTTTTTATGGTTGTAAAAGAGGATTTTCTTACATTATATCTTTAAACTACTTCTTTTCTACATGTCTGAATATTATGACCATGCTAATTTACCTTATGTTGTATAATAGTTTTTACCCGGTTTTCTCAGTTTTAAGTAAAATATCAAATTATGGAATGCGAAACATGTTACTTTATATTCCCAATTTTCCTTGTGATTTATTGGTTCTGCCTCGTATCACTGGTTAGTTCTTCCAGAAAAACGTTAGATAATATTGGTGACAGTGTAATTCTTACATTGTTACTTCAATGGTTTTCTCATTTAGGGATGTCTGGGTGGCTCAGTTGGTGATTAAGCATCTGACTTTGGCTCAGGTAATGATCTCACAGCTCGTGAGATCGAGCCCTGCATCTGGCTCTTTGCTGACAGCTCAGAGCCTGGAGCTTGCTTCAGATTCCATGTCTCCCTCTCTCTCTGCCCCTCCTCTGCCCATGCTCTGTCTCTCTCTCTCAAAAATAAATAAACATTCAAAAAATCTAAAAAGATGTTAACATTTGGGTAGGAATGCCAGAGAATATTTTTCAAGTCTCCAACCGTGGGTTCGGCTTTTGGTTTCGTCCAGCAAAGCCGAGGATGACTGAAAGGATTACTCAAGACTCCACACAAGTCAAGAGAGGTGAAAGGGAGGCTAAGAGTGGTCTCCCGGAGCTGCTTTCAAGCTCCCGTATTTATTGAGCATACATTTAGGATAACATTGCACAATACCCAGTGGGCTACATGCCATTAAGAATGTATAGAAAACGTCCAGAAAAACAGGTTAAGACAGGGTAAAATATTCCATGCAATAACATGGTCTAAGGAATGTATGAGCATAGGTAGGACCTAACCCCTAGATATACATTAACTAAATAAGCAAAGTGTGGCCGCTGTTCTCAGCAAGGCCAGAAAGCAGTGTTCTGCTTTGCAATGTGTTTCCTATAATCTCCTAACCCAGGACAGAGTTATTTGATTTCCCACGTATCCCCCTTTTTTGTATGAAGAATTTTCTTGTTCATGGGAGCTGAGGAGGGCAATCAGTCGTTGTTCATGACATCCTGAGGAGGCCACTATGGTGTAGATCATTCGGAGGGCAATGAGAAATACAAAAATGATTAACAAGCAGAGAGCTCCAATAATCCAAATACGTAGATTGAGGCCATGGAACCAGTTGGTTGGATTCAACCATGTCATATTGTCAAGTAAGTCCTGTTCAACTTGTAACTGTGTTTCCTGTTGAATGTCTCACAGCTGTTGATGGCAGCTGGGAAGACAGAGCATTAATCTCAGATTGTAAACTGTTGGAAAAAGCTCCTTGTAGGTGTCTTTTAACTAAATCCCGGGAGTGTTGAGACATATCGTAAGGAAGTGACACAAAGTCCGCCATGTTGCCAGTCACATTGTATATTTTGAAGATCGACGAGTACCTGTTAGCGGTCCCCCATCCATTCTAGTGCTGCTTCTGCAGCTTGTAGTCTCTACACGATACCGTTATCAACCTGCGTTTGAGTAATTATTGCCTCGGTGACATTAGTCATTACGTGATTGACTACTTTAGCAGTATGGATAGACTGTGTCAGGGAGACTGTTGCGACAGAGGCTGTGACTAGGGTGACAACTGCTGAGGTAAGGAAGGCAGGGAGCCATCCAACAAATCTTGTAGGACTCCACTCAGACATGGCGTGGCCTAATTCAGCAAGACCATTGGACCCTTCCCAGGGCTTTGTTACATTTACTGGCAGCCAAATTTGAGGCTGTCTTTTTAAGATAAACATAGGTGAGATAGAAAGTTTGGTAACATTCTAATGGCTGGCACAGGCTGTGTCCCAAGCCGGAGGAGGTACTTCAAGAACATCATATGGGGTGTCAAATGTTTTATTAACCGGCTTAGTGGAAATGACGAAAACGTAGGGATGAGGCATACAGATCATGATGCTGTCTGAGACATTCTGTGTGAGGCTCACATAAAAGTTATCACTATTAGCGTTCTAGCCACGAGAGATACTGCATAACAAAAGCAGAAGGCTAAGATGCCATGAGTTGTAAGGCCATGGGCTGCACGAATCGTTGTTTTCAATTCTTATTATGGGCCCTGGAAGCCGGCCATCGGTCCAAAGGATGGAGGAGTTGCTAGGTTCTGAACACCCAATAGGTTTGCTGCTGAGGTTAAGAGCCCTTTAGGACCCCCGTTAATGAGAGTAAGGTTTTGAAAAAGTTCCTCTTTATGGCCAAGAGAGGTCCGGGAGGGCTGCCAGATGACCAAAGAGCTACTAGGAGACCATGTCTTCTCCATTTGGCAACGATCAATGGGGAATGGAGAAGAATCATTGGTGGGGGAGGATATAGCGAAGGTGGCTACTGGAATGAATGTCAGATTTGCTCTACGGTCCTTTGTTTTAGGCAGGTAGTGAAGACATGTCTGTGCTGTGATTTTTAAACATCCAGAAGCGTTCACGGTGGTTACACAAATGGGAGGGAAAGGTGGCATAAAAGGACCAGGAGTATTCACCTTTAACCAATCTCTCCGTTCAGCAAGAGAGCCTTTCGGCCGAAGGCCAGCTGCCTCCAGCCCAAAGAGAATCAGTACCGGTTAGTGGAGGGTCTGCATCCCACCATGTAACCAGCTTAAAGTTAAGGAGGGGGGGTCTATGACATGAGCCCAATATAGTGATGAAAAAGCCGTAGCAGTCTGGATAAAGAAAGATTAAGCAAATCATTACCTTAGCTGAGTTTTGAGAAACTACAGCTCAATATGCTAAAAACCTGTTTTCTGGCGTTGGTGGTGCTCCCCGAGTGGCTCATGACCTTCAGAGGCATGTTGATCGAGCTTCTTAAGTTGTCCCCAGGTGGCATCATTTGCCTTGGTTGTTCATGGGCAAGGCGTCCCCTGCTGTCCTTGCAAGGACAAATTGGCCATCTGAGGAAGGGGGTTGAAGGGCTGATCCTTCCAACTCATGGTATGGTTTAATCAGATGGGCCGGTGCCCAGTGTGGTCCTGACGGGACAAGAACACATGCACATCCCCTTCCCCATGTTATTAATTCATAAGGCCCTCTCCATGAATTATCACCTTGCATGTCTTTAAGTAGCACGTTGGCTCTGACATTTGAGCCAGGAGCTGGTGCAAAACGCTGATCCCATGAGGCCATGGGAATCACAATTTTAAAAATTTAAAGTGTATAAGGCTTTATATAGTGAATTCCAAGGGGAGGCATTATATAGGTTCTTCGCTTTTTGTTTGTGAAGCGTTTGTTTTAAAGTGGCACGGGCACATCCTATACTAGCTTGTCTGGTAGGGTTCTGCGCTATGCCCAGGATGTGTCGTATACTCCA
Source organism: Panthera uncia (assembly GCF_023721935.1). Lineage (NCBI taxonomy): Eukaryota > Metazoa > Chordata > Mammalia > Carnivora > Felidae > Panthera > Panthera uncia. The sequence continues at coordinate 17,306,612 of NC_064810.1, forward strand.
ATTTTGGAAGAATTCCTTTACCACGGAGGAAAGGTGTCCAGGCCCATTGTCAGTTTTAATTTGTGGAGGCTTACCGGCTTGTGAAAATGCATGTAAAAAATGACAAATGATGCGTTTTTCCATTTTCTCCAGTGTGAATAAAGGCCATTATACATCCTGAAAAGGTGTCCACAGACACATGGATGTATTTGTGACGACCAAATGGGGCATAGCATGTAATACATGTTTGCCAAAGCTGATTTACAGTTAGACCTCTGGGGTTAGTTCCCATTTTTTCTGTTCTCTTGATTGCTTTTGACAATCAGGGCAGGCAGGGACAGCTTGTTTAGGTTGAATAACTGTAAGAGGGAATTGTTTAATAAGGGACTTATAATTTTGATGAAAAAAGGTCGTGGGACAATGGAACAGTATTAAAAGCCATGTTATAGCCAACAAATTGGTATACAACCTTGCTTCCTTCTGTTAAATGTCCAGGTAAGCCTGAATGCGATCTTACGGGAGCGATAAGAAGAGGGGGTGTTCGTTTACCTAGTAAGGTTTGTAAGGTTAAAAATATAGACGGTAAGGAGGAATCCTTTAATTCCCTGATAGAGAGGCCTGTTCTATACTCTGTGTTACATAAACTCCATACGGAGAATCTGCTACAATGTTAATAGGTTGGTTAGGAACTTACTGTGAAGCCACAAAAGCTGCCTTTAATTCTGCTCTTTAAGTAGATGTTTGTCCTTTCGAGACTACTTTATGCCGTCACTGGTCAAACCAAGCAACAGCAGATTTAGTAGTGTTTCCAGAGCCATCTATAAAAACAGTGACTGCTTGTGAAATTGGCTGTGGGGAAACTTTCTTCAGGTAAAGTTATGTTCAAAAGAGGGAATTGTTCTGAAGTCGTTATTCCACTATATGCTAACTAATTTGCATGTAAATTTTAAAAGAGAAAAAATAAAATTACAAAAGCCAAAAATAATAAAATAGAATGATACAGAAAGTTCAAGAGGTAATTGTTGTAACAGTTTGTCTGATGGCAGCCTGTAAACAAACTTGGTAGACAGAGTTTGCCACAGCACTTTGGAGTTCTACAGATTGAGTAAGAATCCACTGAAAGCATTTATAAGACACCCCAGGGTATCTGAAATCAGGATATCTTATTAGGTGTTGGCAACAATATCTGCCCTTAAATAGTAACTCTATAATTTCTTGCATATATAGGCAGTGAGGGTTTTCTTTTTATTTTTTTAACATATAGTTTTAGGCCTTTTTTGATACTTCCCTCTTTTTTTACTAATTTTTTAATGTTTATTTTTGAGAGAGAGAGAGACACAGAGAGACAGAGTGTGAACAGGGGAGGAGCAGAGAGATAGGGAGACAGAGTCCGAAGCAGGCTCCAGGCTCTGAACTGTCAGCACCGAGCCCGACGCAAGGCTCGAACTCATAAACCGCGAGATCATGACCTGAGCCGAAGTTGGACACTTAACTGACTGAGCCATCCAGGCGCCCCTTGATAACTTCCCTCTTGCTGATGTTTTTTTTTTTTTTTAATATAATTTATTGTCAAATTGGCTTGCATACAACACCCAGTGCTCATCCCAACAGGTGCCTTCCTCAATGCCCATCGCCCATTTTCCCCTCTCCCCCTCCCACCCCCATCAACCCTCAGTTTCTTGTCTGTATTAAAGAGTCTCTTATAGTTTGCCTCCCTCCCTGTATGTAACTTCCCCCCCCCCATTCCCTCCCCCATGGTCTTCTGTTAAGTTTCTCAAGATGCACATGAGTGAAAACATATGGTATCTGTCTTTCTTTGACTTATTTCACTTAGCATAATACCTTTCAGTTCCATCCACATTGCTGCAAATGGCATGATTTCATTCTTTCTCATTGCCAAGTAGTATTCCATTGTGTATATAAACCACATCTTCTTTAGCCATTCATCAGTTGATGGACAGTTAGGCTCTTTCCATAATTTGGCTATCCCCTCCCCCATGGTCTTCTGTTATGTTTCTCAAGTTCCACATATGAGTGAAAACATATGATATCTGTCGTTCTTTGACTTATTTCACTTAGCATAATACCCTCCAGTTCCATCCGTGTTGCTGCAAATGGCATGATTTCATTCTTTCTCATTGCTGAGTAGTATCCCATCGTGTATACAAACCACATCTTTATCCATTCGTCAGTTGATGGACATTTAGGTTCTTTCCATAATTTGGCTACTGTTGAAAGTGCTGCTATAAACACTGGGGTACATGTGCCCCTGTGAGTCAGCACTCTTGTATCCCTTGGGTAAATTCCTAGCAGTGCTATTGCTGAGCTGTAGGGTAAGTTCTATTTTTAATTTTTTGAGGAACCTCCACACTGTTTTCCAGAATGGCTGCACCAGTTTGCATTCCCACCAACAGTGCAAGAGGGTTCCCATTTCTCCATATCTTCACCTACATCTGTTGTTTCCTGAGGTGTTAATTTTAGCCACTCTGACTGGTGTGAGATGATATCTCAGTGTGGCTTTCATTTTTATTTCCCTCAGGATGACTGACATTGAGCATCTTTTCATGTGTCTGTTGGCCATCTAGATGTCTTCTTTAGAAGTGTCTGTTCGTGTCTTCTGCCCACTTCTTCACTGGATTATTTGTTTTTTGGATACTGAGATTGGTAAATTCTTTATAGATTTTTGGACACTAACCCTTTATCCAATATGTCATTTGCAAATATCTTTTCCCAATCCATCGGCTGCCTTTTAGTTTTGTTGATTGTTTCCTTTGCACTGCAGAAGATTTTTATCTTGATGAGGTCCCCATAGTTCATTTTTGCTTTTAATTTCCTTGCCTTTGGAGATGTGTCGAGTAAGAAATTGCTGTGGCTGAGGTCAAAGAGGTTGTTGCCTGTTTTCTTCTCTAGGGTTTTGATGGTTTCCTGTTTCACATTTAGGTCTTTAATCCATTTTGAGTTTATTTTTGGGCATGGTGTAAGAAAGTGGTCCAGGTTCACTCTTCTGCATGTTGCTGTCCAGTTTTCCTAGCACCATTTGCTAAAGAGACTGTGTTTTTCCCATTGGATACTCTTTCTTGCTTTGTCAAAGATTAGTTGGCCATACATTTGTGGGTCCAATTCTGGAGTCTCTATTCTATTCCATTGGTCTATGTGTCTGTTTTCATGCCAGTACCATACTGTCTTGATGATTACAGCTTTGTAGTAGAGAATAACGTCCGGGATTGTGATGCCTCCCGCTTTGGTTTTCTTCTTCAATATTACTTTGGCTATTTGGGGTCTTTTGTGGCTCCGTACAAATTTTAGGATTGTTTGTTCTAGCTTTGAGAAGAATGCCCCGTGCCATTTTGACTGGGATTGCACTGAATGTGTATATTGCATTGGGTAGTATTGACACTTTAACAATTTTTGTTCTTCCAACCCATGAGCATGGATGTTTTTCCATTACTTTGTGTCTTCTTCAATTGCCTTCATAAATTTTCTATAGTTTTCAGCATACAGATATTTTACATCTTTGGTTAGGTTTATTCCTAGGTATTTCATGGCTCTTGGTGCAATTGTAAATGGATCAATTTCTTGATTTCTCTTTCTGTTGCTTCATTATTGGTTTATAGAAATGCAACCAATTTCTGTACATTAATTTTGTATCCTGCAAATTTGCTGAATTCATGTGTTAGTTCTAGCAGCTTTTTGGTGGAGTCTTTGGGTTTCCCATGTAGAGTATCATGTCATCTGTGAAAAGTGAAAGTTTGACTTCTTCTTTGCCAATTTTGATGCCTTTTATTTCATTTTGTTGTCTGATTGCTGATGCTAGAACTTCCAACACTATGTTAGACAACAGTGGTGAGAGTGGACATCCCTGTCATGTTCCTGATCTCAGGGGGAAAGCTCTCAGTTTTTCCCCAGTGAGGTGATATTAGCTGTGGGCTTTTCATATATGGCTTTTATGATGTTAAGGTATGTTCCTTCTATCCCAACTTTCTTGAGGATTTTTTAAAGAAAGGATGCTGTATTTTGTTAAATGTTTTTTTTTTTCTGCATCTATTGACAGGATCACATGGTTCTTATCCTTTCTTTTATTAATGTGATGTATCACATGGACTGATTTCAAATATTGAACCATCCCTGAAGCCCAGGAATGAATCCCACTTGATCATGGGAAATAATTCTTTTTATAAGCTGTTGAATTCGATTTGCTAGTATCTTTTTGAGAATTTTTGCATCCATGTTCATCAGGGATATTGGCCTGTTATTCTCCTTTTTTTGTGGGGTCTCTGTATGGTTTGGGAATCAAGGTAATGCTGGCTTCACAGAATGAGTTTGGAAGCTTTCCTTCCATTTCTATTTTTTTGGAACAGTTTGAGAAGGATAGGTATTAACTCTGCTTTAAATGTCTGGTAGAATTCCCATGGGAAACCATCTGGCCCAGGACTTTTATTTGTGGGAGATTTTTGATAACTGATTCAATTTCTTTGCTAGTTATGGGTCTATTCAAATTTTCTATTTCTTCCCATTAAAGTTGGGTAGTGTGTGGGTGTCTAGGAATTTGTCCATTTGTTCCAGGTTATCCAGTTTGTTGGCATATAATGTTTCATAGTATTCTCTGATAATTGTATTTCTGAGGGGTTGGTTGTGATATGTCTAATTTCATTTGTGATTTTATGTATTTGGGTCCTCTCTCTTTTTTTTTTTTTGAGAAGTCTGGCTAGGGGGTTATCAATTTTATTTTATTTTTTTTCAAAAAAAAGTTCTTAGTTTCATTGATCTGTTCTACTGTTTTGTTTTTGTTTTTGATTCTCTATTGTTTATTTCTGCTCTAATCTTTAGTATTTCTCTTCTGCTGGCCTTAGGGTTTCTTTGCTGTTCTGCTTGTAGTTCCTTTAGGTGTGGGCTGTTTGATTTTGTATTTGGGATTTTTTTTCTTTCTTGAGATAGGCCTGGATTACAATGTATTTTCCTCTTAGGACTGCCTTTGCTGCATCCCAAAGGGTTTGGACTGTCCTGTTTTCATTTTCATTTGCTTCCACATATTTTTTTTAATTTCCTCTTTAATTGCCTGGTTGACCCATTCATTCTTTAGCAGGATGTTCTTTAACCTCCATGCATTTGGAGGTTTTCCAAATTTTTCCTGTGGTTGATTTCAAGTTTTATAGTATTGTGATCTGAAAATGTGCATGGTATGATCTCAATTCTTTTATATTTGTTGAGGGCTGTTTAATGACCCAGTATGTGATCTATCTTGAAGAATGTTCCATGTGCATTTGAGAACAATGTATATTTTGCTGATTTTGGATGACAGTTCTGAATATATCTGGTCCAGTATATCATTCAGTATATCATCCAGTATATCATTCAGGGCCATTGTTTCTTTATTGATTTTCTGTCTAGATGATCTGTCCATTTCTGTAAGTGAAGTATTAATGTCACCTGAAATTACTGTATTCTTATCAGTAAGATTGCTTATGTTTGTGATTGATTGTTTTATATATTTGGGTGCTATCAAATTCAGTGCATGAACATTTATAATTGTTAGTTCTTGATTGATAGACCCCATAATTATGACATAATGCCCTTCTTCATCTCTTGTTACAGACCTTAGTTTAAAATCTAGTTTTTCTGATATAAGTATGGCTACTCCAGCTTTCTTTTGACTTCCAGTAGCATGATAGATGGTTCTCCATCCCATCACTTTCAATCTGAAGGTATGCTCAAGTCTAAAATGGGTCTCTTGTAGACAGTATATAGATGGATCTTGTTTTTTTTTTTTTTGTCCATTCTGATACGTTTTTTGATTGGAGCACTTAGCTCATTTACATTCAGTGTTATTATTGAAAGATATTGACTTAGTGTCATTGTGTTACCCGTAGGTTTCCTGCTTGTGGTGTCCTTTGTAGTCTTTGCAACATTCCATTCACAGAGTCCCTCTTAAGATCTCCTGAAGTGTTGTTTTTGTGGCCATTAACTCCTTCAGTGTTTGTTTTCCTGGGAAAAGCTTTATCTCTCCTTCTATTCTGAATGACACGCTTGTTGGATAAAGGATTTGGGGCTGCATATTTTTCCAACTCAGTACATTGAATATTTCCTGCCACTCCCTTTTGGCCTGCCAAGTTTCAGTGGACAGGTCTGCTCTTACTCTTATGTGTCCACGCTCCTAGGTTAAGGCCTGTTCGTCCCTAGATGCTTTCAGAATGCTCTCTTTATCTTTGTATTTTCCCAGTTTCACTATGATATGTCTGGAGAAGATCTGTTCTTATTAAATCTGAAGTGAGTTCTCCATGCCTCCTGGATTTGAATGTCTGTTTCCTTTCCCAGATTGGGGAAGTTCTCAGCTATAATTGTTCAAGTAAACCTTCTGCCCCTTTCTCTCTCTCTACTTCTTCTGGAACTCCTATTATGTGGATATGATTACATTTCTATGGATCACTTATTTCTCTAATTCTCACTACGTGGTCTAGTATTTTTTTATCTCTCTTTTTCTCAGTCTCATCTTTTTCGATAATTTTGTCTTCTGTTTCACTTATTCTCTCCTCTGCCTCTTCAATCCTTGCTGTTTGTTTTGCACCTCAGTTACAGTATTTCTTAATTCGACATGACTATTTTTTAGTTCCTTCATCTCTGCAGCAATGGAGCTTCTGCTGTCTTCTCTGCTTTTTTCAAGCCAGCGATGAATCTTATGACCATTATTCTAAACTCTAAATCAGATACATCGTTTATACCTGTTTTGAACAATTCTTTAGCTGTCATTTCTTCCTGGAATGTCTTTTGAGGAGAATTCTTCCATTTTGCTCCCTTGTGTGTTTTAAAAGCTTGTTATGTGTTCTGTACCTGTGAGCACTACTATATTAAAGAGGAGTCATACGCTGTCCAGGGCCTGGCCCTTCAGGAGGTGTTTTTATGGAGTGTGTTACCTGCGCTCTGTTGTTATGACTCTGACTGTTTGAATCTCTCTACTTGCAGTGGTGGTTTGGACCCTCTACTTAGTATGCTTTGATTTGTTCGTTGAAGTAACCCTGGGGAAAAAAAAAATGTTCTTAAAAAGGAGGGGAGGGCAGTGGTGGCGGAAAGAGAAAAATGACAGGGACGGGGAAAAAAGAAAAGAAAATTGACCAGGCAGAGAAACGATGCAACTTCATCCAGAGAGAGAGAGAGAGAGAGCGAGGAAAATAAAGCAAGAGGTACAGAACATGTGCGAAAAGAATAGATTAAATATGTCTGCTTAAACAAACCAACAACCAGAATAACTAGATTAGCGAAGGGAAGAAAAACGAAGAAGAAAAGGAAGAAAAAAAATGCATATATAATAAGAATTGTCCAAGAAGTAAATCAGAAAAGTGCAAAACCACTGGGCGCCTTGGAACCGGTAGCTGCGCTGGTCAGGAGGAGGGGCTGTCTGGTTGGTCAGCATCAACCTTACTCTGGCAGGTACACAGTAAGCAGGCGCAGAGGGGCCTGGTTTGGTGCAGGCGGGTCCCGCCTCCCCCGTGGGTCCCGCTGGCGGTTCCCTGGAGCCCCACCTTGTTGGTGATGGGGAGAAAAATGGCAACACCCTTGTCTCTCCTCCCCTACGGGGTGTCCTAAACCACTCTGTTCACACCATCCTCACAGTGCTGTGCGGTGTGAGCGGGTGCTTTTGTTTTGTTTTCTTCCGCTCCACAGTCGGCTGTGCCTCCCTGGGGCTCCTCTGGGATTCAAACCTCGATGTCTTAAAGGATCCCGCCCCACACTCCCTGGTACCGGGGAAGTTTGGCTCCACCCAGCGGTTAAAGGGCATCTGGCTGGCGGGTGCAGGCAGGGATCTTTGTCCTTAGAAAAGCTATAGATCTTCTCACAGCACTCAAGGGAGGGGATTGCTTTCTCCCCCTGCAGACTGAGCCTCTGGGCTAGCTACCGAGCCTGGGGGGGGGGGGGGGGGGGGGGGGCAGCTCCCCTCCTCCCCAGGTCAGCCGGCCCCAGTTCAGAGAAAGCCCCACGGTTAGAGATTTCGATCCTTCTCTGTTTCTTTTTCTGATCCCCCCCCATCCGTGGTTTTTCTCTTGTGCAAATATAATCCTATACTTCCCCAGCCTCTCTTTCTCTTCCTCTTGTCTCTCCCCAGAAGGGGATCCCTCCCCTCCGTTCCTCCACTGCCCAATTTATTTTCCCCAGTTTGCAATCACGCACCTATGGCCTTCCAGGTTGTCCCTGTGGGCCCCTGGTCACTTAGCCGCCCAGAATCTTGGAGTTCAAAGTCCTCTGGCCTCAACCCTGCTGTGTTTGAGGGAAGAAGGAACTTTGGGTCCCCCTACTTCTCTGCCACGGTGAATTTCCCCCTTGTGGATCCTCTTAAATCACAATCTTTCATTTCTTTGGTAGTAACCAGTATTAAAATTTTCTATTTCCTCTCTAGTCACTTTTTGGTAAATTTTCAATGATGTCAGATTTTCAAATATTTTGGGATAAATTTTAGAAAACTTAATTCGCTTCTACCTGCAGTTATTTCCAGCCCTGTTATTTTATGAGTATTTCTTTCTCCTTAGGTTAGTTGGTGGTACATCTTCATCATTATTTTTTTCTTCAGTGAGTCAGCTTTTATGTTTGTTTATTTATTTATCTAAATGTGTTTTTATCTAAATTTCATTTACCTCAATTGTTTGTTTATCTAAATGTTTATGTTATTTATTTGTTTATTTATCTAAATGTTTTCCTTTTTTCCCATTAATCTCTGCTAAAATGCATTCTTCCTTCTGCTGTATTTTGGGTTATTTTCTTCTTTTATAAAAACATTTAAATAGAGGCTTACTCATAGGTTTTCAATCATTCATACATAGGTTCTGCTAACATGGTCTTTCACCATCAATATATCCTAGATATCCTATAATTTCACTTTGTGTATCCTTTCTGACCCCAAAATTGTTTGTATTTCCTTCCACTTTAATACCTATATGTTTGAGGATTTACATTATGTACTGTAGACATTTTATTGGAATTATATCCATTATGTAAATTAATTTGTAAAGTATCCTTGTGATTACAATATTGAATTGTTCTAGACTACTGCTTTTAAGCCTGTTATTAAAGTTTTATTTTATGTCCCTGAATAAAAGATTATAAGTTGTATTTATGTTTTATTTATTTATATATGATTTTACACAGTTCAAGGTGCTTATATTTTTGTTGCTATTGAGACTAAAATTTTTCCATTACATTTTATGTTGGGGGTTACATGAAACTTCTTGATAATTTTGTAATCATTTTGTTACCCTAATCTTTTTCATGAAACTCTCTTGATAATCATATTTTCCCTTTAGTTCTCTTGGGTTTTCCAAATAGCATATCATATTGTGACTGTCACCGTGGAACAGGGGTATAATTTACAGAAAATTGTGCACACTCCCAGCATAGGATACAATTCACCACAACATAAGAAAATGTCCTGACTTATTATACACAGACAGGCAAGTTTAACTGGCCTTTCCATTTCTGTGATGTGATCAGCAGCTGACGATACAGCACGGTTTGGTAAGATTAGCCTACCAGTCTTTGAGAAGTTCCTTGGGCTATTCTCATTGACAATCTGTGGGGACTAGGGTGTCAAATGTACCCTTCTGCCTCCTCTCAACTGTTAGAGACTCTGTGTGACGTGTATGCCTGTTTATCAGATGCAACTTCTGTTAAATGTCCCAGGACATTCTTGCCAAGAACCTGGAGGAATTTAAGATTAATTTTCCAGAATAAATGATCCAGGCATAGCACATATGTGGAAAACCCAGACTGCAGTTTATAGGAAGTTTTTTTTTTTTCCCCTGAACATTTAAATAAAATATGCGTCTTATGGTAGTTCTTTCTTTAATTTTTTCAGGAACCTCCATACTGTTTTCCACAGTGGCTGCCCCAATTTACATTCTCACCAACAGTGCACAAGTGTTCCTTTTTCTCCACATCCTCATCAACATTTGTTACTTCTTGTCTGTTTTATTTTAGCCATTCTGACAGGTGTAAGGTGATATCTCATTGCGGTTTTGATTGGCATTTCTTGATGATTAATGATGTGGGGCATCTTTGCATGTGTCTGTTGTCCATCTATGTATCTTCTTTGGAACAATGTCTATTCGGGTCCTCTGCCCATGTTTTAATAAGACTGTTCGCTTTTTTGGTGTTGACTCTTATGAGTTTTAAAATATATTTTGGATATTATTCTCTTATCAGATATGTCATTTGCAAGTATTTTCTCTCATTCAGCACTATGTTGTTCACCTGAAACTAAAGTAACATTGTATGTCTGCCAACTCAAATTTAAAAAATAATAAATAAATGAATAAATAAATAAAACAGATTTTTCTCCTATCTTCTACATTCTTCTTTCTAATATTTTCTTCTTAAGGCATTTACTAACATTTCCACAACAATGTTGAATGATAATGTTAATAATAGGTATCTTTGTCTTTATTTTTATGGGAATAACTCTAGACCTTTTCAAATGAATTTGATACAGACTTTGTTATTCTTCATCTCATTAAGAGAGTTCTATTTTGTTTCTAGAGGAAAAGAGGATTAAATTGATTGCAATTCAAAAATGGATGCTTAAAATATTTTGAAATTTATTTTTAGCATCGATAAAAATTCTTCTATGATTTTTATTTTTATTTATTGATATGTTTAGTTGTCTTAATAAATATCTATAGTGAACCACTCTTTTAATCCCAGAATAAAAATAACTCTTATTTTAAGTATTTTTCCTAGCTTTTAAGATATACACTAATGAATCAGCTTGGCCTGGTACCTTATATAGAAAAAGACCATCAAGGACAGATGGCTAATAATTGTAATATAGCTTCTCAGAGTAATAATTTGACTTTTTATTGTCACCAACGTAAGGTTACCTTAGTTCTGCCATTTTATCTGTTCCAATTATTTGGCTGTGTATCTCCAAATCTCAGAGGCTGAAAACAAGAAGTTAACTCTTACTTATACTAGATGTCTGTTATCATGGGCTGCCTCATCGTCGTTATCACTTCTCCAGAACCCCAGCTGATGGAGCAGCCCGTTATTTAAAACAGCCGCTGTCATTACAGAGGAGAAAGAAAGAGAGCATGGCAAATCACTCAGTGACTCTGAGAGTTTCCAGCTGGAAGTTACACTCTGCTCTCATATCATTGGCCAAAGCAAGGCACTCTGCTCACAGTATATTAAAGGAAGTCACACAGACACATCTAACTGGGTGGGTAGGGAAGTACAGTATTAACACACGTTGATGGGCAACACCAATGACTACATAAACGCTCTCTTAGCTCTGGCCTTGAGCAGGTCACTTGATCTCTCTAAGCTTCCGATGGTAACAGGGTATACTTGATAGGGCTATCTTATGAGCAAAGTCTATAAGGCAGTACCTGGCAATCAAGTCGTTGTCAATAAATGTGAGTTACCATTCCCTTTACCACCATCACCATCATTATTGTCGTCACTTACATCCAAGTCAATTTCACTGAAGTAATTAAAAAATATTTTACATATATTTATCTTGGATTACCCAATATTTTGAGTTGTTTATGTCTTTGACTCCTTCACTGACCTGAAAAACTTAGATTTGACTACGATCATTTTCTGAATTCTTTGTGATTGCCTGGGAACCATGTTGGGCCTGTACATTAATGTTTACTTCAGTATCTACCAGAGAGTGAATGAGAAAAAAAGAGTCATGTTTTACATGTTTCATTTAAATGGTGCTTTTAATCCTTCGAAAGATGCATGTTTCAAAATATAGTATATTGTTGAAAGTGCCAGTTCAGACAATGTCCTCAAAATTGCAGTATTTGTAAAAACATAATTGAAGGCATATATTGATTTCTCTAATACATATATATGTGTGTGTGTGCGCGCGCATGTATCTATATGTGTGTTTGTGTGTGTGTGTGTGCATAGTATCTTACCAGAAATTGTTATAGGATAAAAATTAAATTATTTTGGTTCTTAATATAAGCATTTCCCCTTTCACCCGAAAACCGAATGCAAATAAATCTATTTTTCTTTTTTCTTTTTTCTGTTTAAGTTTACTTATTTTGAGAGAAAGAGCATGGGGGAGGGGCAGAGAGAGAAGGAGAGAGAGAATTCCAAGCAGGCTCTGCACTGTCAGCCTGGAGCCTGACGTGGGCCTCAAACTCAGGAACCGTTGAGATCAGGGCATGAGTAGAAATCAAGAATCGGATGCTTAATGGACTGAGCCACCCAGCCGCCCCAAGGCATCTATTTTTCTTAATATAAGATTCTCCTCATAGCTTCACTATTTTGTACCACTGTTACCAAGAATCATTAGAAAAGTAACGAAACTTCCACGTAAGAAGGCCAAAAACCTATTCCTATTACTTATACTCAATCCTTTTTAAAAGAACATATAAAACTTAAGCATCCAACTTCAGCCCAGGTCATGATCTCGAAGTTCATGAGTTCGAGCCCTGCATCGAGCTCTCTGCTGTCAGCCCAGAGCCCGCTTCAGATCCTCTGTCTCCCTCTCTCTGCCTCTCTCATGTTCGAGCTCTCTTTCTCTCTTAAAAATAAATAAATGCTTTAAAAAAAAAGTACAAATAAATCATATATAAAGGAGAAAATACTAGAATATTTAAAATATTAACTTTTTAATATTAACTTGAAGACTTAAAGCTTAAGTATTTTTTCCTTTTACAATGCCCCAGTCATTCTTTTTACCAAATAATGAATAATATTTTAGTATTTTAGTTTTATAGGCATCCATAGTTTTTCTTCAAAAAAAAACATTGAAACATTGATAAAATTCCTAAATGATACTAAAGGAAGGTTTCTGCAGAAATGCAGAAAGAGTTAAATGGTACAAACCATTCATTAAACTCAAAATTAGATTTAGCACAATTTTCTTTCTCATTTCCTGATACTGCTAAATGGACATAAACTGAATTTCTCAGTAAGTAATCCCTTTCATCTTTGCATACCTATGAGCTATCATACCAATTCTATGTTGTTTCTATACAGAATGATTAATTAGTAGAATACAGAAACTAAGCCATACAGCATAAAATGTGCTAAGCCCAGTGACAAAAAATTAGAGAATTTCCCCATATTCTTTAAAGGTGGAAAGTGATCTTTTTTTTTTTTAATGTTTATTTATTTTTGAGAGAGACAAAGTGGGAGCAGGCAGGGGTAGAGAACGACACACACACACACAAAATCCGAAGTCGGCTCCAGGCATGGGACTCGAACTCATGAATTGCGAGATCATGACCTAAGCTGAAGTCAGAAGCTTTATCCACAGAGCCACCCAGGGCACCCTGAAAATTTCCCTGTATTCTTACCTTCTTAGAAAAGGAACATAAATGACAGTAGTATTCACATACAAGGTATTTTTATGAAGTCTCAAAAAACTGAAAAGAAAAAAATCAGATTGAGTAACTCTTTTTTTTGTGTGAAACTTTCACTGCTGTCCCTTTCCACCTGCCCCTGCACAAGGTTAACATTTCCATTTTTATGCCACGCCCTCCACCTTATCTGTATCCCCTGTGTAGCCCCTAACTACACTGGAGAACAACTGTTTAAATATATTGGGTAAGACTCTCAACAGCAATTTTTTAAATCATCCTGTAAAAGACTGTGAAATTTCAGGGGGCAGGGTAAATATCATCAATGCCCAGTATAGTAACTGACACAAGTAGATACGTAATAAACATTAAAAATTTAAAAAGGAGAAACAAAAAAGAGAAAGGGATGAGGGGTTGGAGGGAAGATTGACAAAGCCCCAGAAGAAAACCTTGATACAATTGTTTAAAAAAGTCATTTGAGGGGCAACTGGGTGGCTCGGTTGGTTAAGCATCCCTACTCTTAATTTCAGCTCAGGGCATGATCACACAGTTCGTGAGTTTAAGCCCCACGTTGGGCTCTGTGCTGACAGCTCAGAGACTGGAGCTTGCTTCAGATTCTGTGTCTCCCTCTCTCTCTGCCCCTCTCCCGCTCGTGCTCTGTCTCTCTCTCTCTCTCTCTGTCAAAAATAAATAAACGTTAAAAAATTAAAAAAGAAACAGAATCAAATGTAAAATGCAAAGAGGAAAAGAAAAAGCAACATAAAATCCAAAATCTTAGGAAAGAAATGGCTGAAGCCTCACATTATCAACGTAAGGGAGGTTTTCACATTGTGCCCTCATTTCTGATGTGCCAATCAAGTAAACAGAGATGTCTCTGATTTGACACACTGCTGCTGGGGACGAACCTCATTTTTTTCCGTCTTTTGCTTTTATGATATGAGTTTTATACTGCCCCTAAAATCACCAGGTCTATTCTCAAACCTCAGGTAAGAATTGCTTTCCCTCCTTGCACGTGGGCTCACGACAAGGAATGGGTGACAGTCTGCAGGTGCTGTCGAAAGCGATATCCAGAGATCCCAGCTACTCAGAAATGACATGCGGGGGACAAGGCTAAATTCTCTAAGATGATATGCGTTTGCTCTATACTTTCGGCTTGTTCCATGCAATGTCACTAATCCCCTTTCGTTTTAACTCCTAGTTTTTGCCAAGATGGGAACAGATGCTTGGCTCCTGCCTTCTCTGTGGCTGTGGTCGTGCTCAGCTCCCCCGGGCACGTGCTCTTGCCGGCAGTCGCTGATCAGGTGTCCCGACCCGGCGCTTGTGCTTAACAGGTGTGCTTCTGCCGCTCTTCTGCCACGATCTCTTGGGTTTCACCTGCTTCCTTTCATTTGATCTCTGATTTCGAATAAGAAGTATATATAGCTTGTGCAGTTGCCTGGAGTTCGGATGAACGTCAGTTGCTGAGCAAGTCTGAGCGAGGGTCACATTCTTCTTCTAAGCAGACAAGTCAATTTATCCTAATGAAAAGGTTAGCATAGATGTCTCCCTTCTTAGTTGCAACCTTCCCTTATAAATTGAGGAATGGCTTTTTGGCCAAGTTGTAAGACAAGTGAAATACACAGATCATCGTCTGTGCCTAGTAGTTATACATACTAGAGAGGAGGAGGATGTTGGCGAATTCCAGAAAAACACACTATATTTACATGCTCAGAATCCAATATACTTACTAAAGAGTTACAAAGTCCTGAAGTCTTTATTTTATATTTCCTACCTCGGGGATACAATATGGGAATTTGGAATGTATTTCTTCTTCCTGATATGTAAATACATATATATATATATAAAATATTTACATTTGTGCAATGCATATATACATATATATATTAATAAAATATTATATTTTAATTATATTTTAATTAAGTCATATAATCCACAAAGCGTAGCACTGAAGCTTTTTGAAATTACATTCCTTTATGCCATCAGATTCTCCAGTTCTTTCATCGGCTTAATTATGTAAGACAAAATAGTCTTATTCGATGTTTTACTTAATTGGTTCCTGACACTGGTGACAATAATACCATTAGCCACAGGGGCTTCACAGAACAAGAAAAAAGTGCGTCTGACTTTCTAATCTGAACAACGTTCTAATCACGCCAAGATTTTATTGAGGAATAATTACATCATCAAGGACACAGCATATAATAAATTGATTATACAACAGAGCTATACCATTAAAACAAATATACAGCACTTCGGACATCCATTGTCATTCAAAGTACTAAAATTACCTTAAAAGTCACAGAATATTTAAGCCGGCACTGTCTAACCTGCCCATTTTACAGATTTAGAAACTAAGTTCTAAACAGCCTGTGATTCAGGTCATTAGGCAAGTGGTTGCACATCTGAAATTGGTTGCTCTCTTATTTTTTAATTTTTTTAATGTTTATTTATTTTTTTAGAGAGACAGAGACAGAGCACGAGTGGGGGAGGGGCAGAGAGAGAGGAATCCGAAGCGGGCTCTGGGCTCCGAGCTGTCAGCACGGGGTTCGCAAACTGCAAGATCGTGACATGAGCCAAAGTTGCACACTGTACCAACTGAACCACCCAGGCACCCCGGTTGCCCTGACACTTAACCTAGTCCTCTTTCTTGCATAGTCTCACCACCCTTAACAAGTTTTAAATAGAGTTGTATACCTACTGTGCTTGGTTGCATTAAAGGTTAAAAGAACAGATTACCTGACTCTATCAACCATTAGCTGTGTGAACTCGGCCAAATTTCTTAGTTTCCATGTGCCTCCATTACATCATCTGTGAAACAGAGATAGTAATAACAATAAAATGACATGTGAGGCTTAATTAGCTTATATATGTAAAGTATGCATGGCATACAACGAACACTAAAGAAATAGCAGACATTATCGTCATGGTAAAACTTGAGAAAACATGAATTCAGATATAGTTGCATTTACAATGGGCTCCTTTCTCCTGCCTAGTTTGCTTGAGCAGACTGGAGTTTTAAATTGAGGAGCGGCATGAAAAAGAAGGCACAGCCTAGCAGGGAACAGCAGGCAGCCACTGCTCAGAAAACAGGGAACTGGATATAGATGAGTCACCCCTCTACACACACACACACACACACACACACACACGCACACGCACACACACATGCCCTCAGTGTTTGCCTAGCTCAATCTCCCTAGATCAGATAGGCAAACAAAGTTTTCTGGAATCATTGCTGCTAGCCTAGCCTAGAAATCTCAGACAGATGCCAGACAAGAACCATCTCCACTGATATTAATCCATAGTGGACAACCACAACCAATTCTCATAGAGTACTTGGGACGAGTCTGTTTGGTTATCACTTCCAGATCCCCAGAATTTCTTGCTAGCTAACTGCATATCCTCCAACAGGCCATATTATTAACCTTAAAATAATACAATTGTGCATTTTCTCTGTGGAGTTTTTGTGCACGATGGCAAAATTTTCACAACAGAACGATAAACTGTTCTATAATGTCATAAGAATAACCAAATTGTCTTCTTCTTGTCTTAACCAAATATAATTGGATGGTATTACTGTTATCAGTGCAGTGCTTTTGACTAACATTGCTTCTGCTCTCAGAATTTAGAAAATATTTGGGAACCATAATTCGTGTGGCCAGTGTTTCTTCAAAGAATTTCTCCAGGAAATAAGAGGATAGAAATGCAGGAGGTGGGGCAGACGTTAAGGTGGGGAAGGGTCCTTTGGAGAAGCACTTGTCTCTGCTGAGAACTTTAGGGTCTCTTGGCGAGGGCCGGCTGTCGCAGAGAGGTGATATCTGCCTCTGACAATCTGGAGGGTTCAGGAGAATGTGGAAGTTCAAGATACTCAGGCTAATCCCCCCAGATGTCTCCACATCATGTCTCAGGCTCCCACATTTTTCTATTAAGACCCTGACCTCGGCATAGGGCAACTATAAGGTGATGCATTTTCATATTTTCAGTACCATCTGCCCTCTGGCTGCAGGAGAGAAAGAGAACTTTCACGACATGCAATTAAGACTTAGGAAAAAAAAATCTCTTTAAAATGGTTTTCAAGGCTTCTAAAGCATGGGTTAACAAACTTTTCATAAGGGGGCAGGTAACAATTATTTGGGACTCGCGGGCCACGCGGTCCCTTTTGTACTTGTTCAATTCCACCTTGTCCTGCAAACGCAGTCATAAGCAACACGCGAACAGATGACAGTGGCTTTGTTCCAATAAAACTTGACTTACAAAATAGGTGGTCAGCCCACAGGCTGTAGTTTACCAACCCCTGCTCTGAAGCAACTACCAGAAGCCATCTGATCACACACTCTTTTTTCATTACTCTTTTCCCCATTCTGTTTAAGTGCCCTGACCGCCCCAGGCTACGCCACCCCACTTACCGCCACCAAAGGCTGTTTATCACCGTCTGATCCGTGAGCGGACTGTCTATCGCATCTTCTGATACTCATTGTTTGAGATTTACTTGGGCCCCAGAAAGCAGCCTCAGAAAAACGTTTGTGTGCATGGAGTCCTTGAGGAGGTAGGAAGTGCAAGGAGCCGGTCAGCTAGTTTAGGAAGCAGGGGAGAGAGACAAACAAGAATAAGACGGAGAAGGGCCAAAGCCGATGCAAGGGAGCGTTGGGGACAGCAGGAGCTTAGTTCTAACAGGCCCCTCTGAAGAGACATGGAGAATGGGCTTCTATACTGTCTCCCAAGGAAAAGAAGAAAACTACAAAGAACAAGATGGAGTCACTCAGGTCAAGCACTGGCCTATGTCAAGCGGTGACTCAAGCAGCTAAGAGCGTTGCAGCCAAGACCCGATATCGCTGAGGCCAGTGGTGGTGGGTAACACAGAACTGATAACCAGCAGAGCAGGGGAGGTCTGTAACGGCCCAAGACGGATTAAATCCCTTTAAAAGGGGAGGATTTTTGCAGCAAACGGTCAGATTCTCCAGACACTGGCTCCTCCGTGTACGACCATTTCAAAAAGGCAGCTGCCACCAAAGGTTCTGCAGATTGATCTCTGAACGGAACAGAGATCCTCCACTGCTCGCCCATAACCAGAGGTAAGTGCCGAGAGACGACCAGGACCGGACGACGGAGCCTCGACTCGACTGAGCGTGCACAAATGGACTTCACATTTGGTTCATTAACTTCCTGACCCCTGTGCTATCCCGTTTGTGCGCGACGTGTGCTTTGCTCCCTGGCATCTGTAACTAGTTAAACACGTGGTGAAGTGTCACTGGGTTCAGAATCCGGAAACTGCTTTGTCGTGCTATTACGTTAACTTTGCCTTGTGGCTGCGCAGAGCTGACGCTGCGGAAAGACGCAACTTGCGTGCGTGCTTTCATGGTGCGCTAAGGACGAGGACCCATTTCCCACTGGCTCCTTTTCTGGTCGAGGGTTAACCCTGCTAAGCTTCCCAGCTGCACATGGGCCCCAGGTGAGAAAGCATGTGGGACATGGGATGCAGGGAGGTTACACCAGCCCCAGAAGTGTTTAGTGCAGCAATGGCCAGAGTTGAGGGCCCAGAACGAGGGCCAGGAAAATGGGAGGCAGACAGCAATTCTAGGACTTTGAAGATACTCAAGGGGCAGTGACCTTGAGCTACTCATTCGAACTGCCCTAGTGAATTGCCAATAAACCATAGAACTTCACAATCCAGTCACCGGTTATCAATAAATTACAAAGGAGCATTGTAAAGTCTTATATCCTTCTTGTAGGAAAAAAAGCTTAGAAACCACCACGTGGCAAAAATCACTTCCAAAATATCTGGACAATTGATTTCTGGCCTTGGCTTCAATAGCTGTAGTTGGGGGGGGGGGGGCGGGAACAACAACAACAACAATAACACAACAACAACACAAACTTTCCATCTCCCTCTCTTTTCTAAATATAATTTATCGTTAAATTGGTTTCCATACAACACCCAGCATTCATCCCAACAGGTGCCCTCCTCAATGCCCATCACCCACTTTCCCCTCTCCCCCACCCCCATCCACAGTTTGTTCTCTGTATTTAAGAGTCTCTTGTGGTTCGCCTCCCTCCCTCTCTGTTTGTAACCCTTTTTCCCCCTCCCCTCCCCGCATGGTCTTCTGTTAAGTTTTTCAAGATCCACACATGAGTGAAAACATAGATATCTGTCTTCTCTCACTGACTTATTTCACTCAGCATAGTACCTTCCAGTTCCATCCACGTTACTGCAAATGGCCAGACTGCATTCTTTCTCCTTGCCAGTAGTATTCCATTGGATATATAAACCACATCTTCTTTAACCATTCATCAGTTGATGGACAGTTAGGCTCCTTCCATAATTTGGCTATTGTTGAAAGTGCTTCTATAAATATTGGGGTACATGCACCCCTATGCATCAACACTCCTGTATCCCTTGGGTACATTTCTAGCAGTGCTATTGCTGGGTCGAAGGGTAGTTCCATTTTTAATTTTTTGAGGAAGCTCCACACTGTCTTCCGGAGCGGCTGCACCAGTTTGCATTCCCACCAACAGTGCAAGAGGGTTCCCCTTTCTCCACATCCTCACCAGCATCTGTAGTCTCCTGACTTGTTCACCATCAGGTGAACCGTGAGGTGTGAGGTGATATCTCACTGTGGCTTTGATTTGTATGTCCCGGAGGATGAGTGACATTGAGTATCTTTTCATGTGTCTGTTGGCCATCAACCCTAAAATTTGTATGGAACCACAAAAGACCCCGAATAGCCAAAGTAATGTTCAAGAAGAAGACCAAAGGGGGAGGCATCACAATCCCAGACGTTAGCCTCTACCACAAAGCTGTAATCATCAAGACAGTATGGTATTGGCACAAAAACAGGCACATGGGCCAATGGAATAGAAAAATGAACCCAGAATTGGACCCACAAATGTATGGCCAACTAATCTTTGACAAAGCAGGAAAGAGCATGCCATGGAAAAAAGACAGTCTCTTTAGCAAATGGTGCTGGGAGAACTGGACAGCGTCATGCAGAAGAATGAAACTAGACCACTTTCTTACACCATACACAAAAATAAACTCAAAATGGATGGAAATACCTAAACGTGAGACCGGAAACTATCAAAATCCTAGAGGAGAAAGCAGGCAACAATGTCTTTGACCTCAGACGCAGCAATTTCATACTCGACACATCTCCAAAAGGCAAGAGAATTAAAAACAAAATTGAACTATGGGGACCTCATCAAGATAAAACACTTTTGCACTGCAAAGGAAATAATCATCAAAACTAAAAGGCAACCGATGAAATGGGAAAAGATATTTGCAAATGACATATCAGATAAAGGGTGAGTATCCAAAAATCTATAAAGAATTTACCAAACTCAACACCCAAAGAACAAATAATCCAGTGAAGAAAAGGGCAGAAGACATGAATAGACACTTTTCCAAAAAGCTTCTATCTCAATCATCTAATCAATAAATTGTGAGCTGAGTGGGGAAAAATATTTAGTTTAAAATTTCTTATTCTGTGGTCTCATGTGCCTCCTGCTGACTAAACTTGTCTGCTTCTAATTCCAGAATTTATTAAACTAGAAATATTATGTTAATATTAATTTATTTCAAGTCATAAAAGATCCTCATAATACAATTCTAAATTTATGTGACATTTGGAAGTCACTTGTATTTGGGGTAGTCAAACATTTGCTTGAAGTACTCACACTTGAGTGATTTTAAATGTTATCGTTTATCACCACCTGGTGGTAGAACATTTTCTTATTTTCTTAGACTTTTGCACTTGACGTTCTTTTTTGTTGCCAAGGAAAATCTCTAAACCAAGCAAATGAGTTAACTTTAGCAAATATTCGACTTTAGTATTGATAGTCAAGTATTAACGTATACTGACCAGACTTAGGCACTTAACTTTTGCTTAATGAATAAATGAATTTTTATTTTAGTAAATTGCAATGTCTACGCTCTTTTCATTTGAACTGAAAAAAGTCCTCAAATGTGATGAATGAAAGTGACCTATGGTATTATCTTCTCAGAAGTAGTTTTCTTTTTTTAAAGGCTAATTGGTTTTTGGTTTAAGCTAATAGAGCTACATTGATTAAAAAGCCATTAAAAGCCATTGATTAAAAATAAAAAGGCATTTTATTATTATTTTAAGGATGTAAATACGCCAAAAGGTAAGAGAAAATTGTATGAAAAATTATCAAATAGGATTGGAAAGATGTAAAAACTACACATTCCAGCCTTGAACTATTAAGAAAAAAACAAAAAACAAAAAACAAACAAAACAGCTGAAAACATCATTTGTTGTAGAACGTCGCCACCTCGTGGACCAAAAATGAAGTACTAAAGGCCGGGGATCTCTTAAGGTGGAAATTTTTTATTACCAGAAAATTCCTAGTTAGAATGGTTAAAATTTAATCATTGGAAACAACAGCAATCACGGATCTGACAGCATACTTACCTACCAGAGCAACTAGCTGGTTACAATTCCAAAAGGCATTTGATGAAAAATTATGAGCCAGAGTTATTTCTAGGTCCTCAGTTGGCTACAATGTAAGGCCAGTCACTTAACCTCTCGGAGGCAAAGTTCCACATCTGTCAAACAAGGGGAGTGGATTAGACACAGCACACTCTTTTCAGTTCTTGCAAATGCATGGCTTTGAGGTCATAGCTATTTTAAGTCCAAATGCAATTTACAGTAATTTTTCTGTTTTCAATAGTGGTGTATTTCTGGGTATATAACCGGCTTAAAATAGATGTTTTCTATCTATTTTCTCATTTATGATCAACTAAAATATCCATTTGTCCAATATTACTTTAGGCCATATGTTCCCCCCAAAAGCACGAATGCTAAACATCTTTCCTTTTCTACTTGGTAAATCCTGTGGTATGAAAATATGAATAGCATTACATGTTCATGAGCTACGTACATTAATTTTTTCTGTAGACAACATTTCCACTAAAACAATGCTAACAGCTCATGTATTTTACCAGATTCCTTCATTTCATGGCTACTTGTGGAATACTTAATTTGGTATAAACTTCTTGAAAATTATGAATAGACTATTGTGCCTGGAGTACATGAAAAAATGAAATACATACAAACATGGAAAGGATAAATAAAATTAATACTTGTGTATTTCTTTTACTTTAAAATGCACGAAACTTTTTTTTTCTCTGTTAATAGAAGACGTGAATGCTTTGAAAAGGTCAAACTGTTAATTGTAAAAAATATTTTTCTGCCAAATATTTTAACTTTTGGGGGTCATCTCTGCAAATAATAAAAACTGGTTAAGGTCTACAAATTAGGACATACCAAGATTTATGTTTCTACAGGCGCATATATATGCTATAAGGACAAAACCAGATATACGGTAAGGGTGAATTCGGTACGTAAGCGTTGGGTGCGTGTTCAAATTAAGGACCAAGCATTTTATGGGTGGCGGTGCAAAGCTTACTGACAAGGGTCCACTATCACATGTCACTTTTACTAATGCCGTGTACAAATTTGATTCCTTTGGTCTTGTTTCTATAGTAAAGTATTTTTTCAATCCACAGTTTTGTTTATAAGCCTGCTTATGTGTTATATGTGCATGTTTGTGTAACACCACAAAGGCCTGAACGGAGTTCTGGTCTTTAAAAACAAAAAAGCAAGTAGATTAAATGTTCTCCTGAGCATGGATGGAGTTTTTCAAGCTTAGTAATTGGCAACATCTACATCCATGCCTCTGTTGAAGCGATTAAAAAAGAATCATTTCCCAGAACTACAGGTGCACAACAGATTGGAGTCATTATGCAAAAGAACAGAAATCTGGAGAGAGACCCAGTGAATAAAAAAGCCATGTTCCTGGCCATTCTTTTGCCGCTAGCTCTCTGTTTTTTCAGCTCTATTTGTATATACAACATGAAATCTGCAAAAATTGTAGTGGATTTGAAGTAAACCATTCAAGATTAGAAATGTATGCCTTGAATTAAACAGACTTCCAACGAGAACCCCACTGGAGGCAGAAAGAAACCAAAGGCCAAACTTGCACAAATATATTTTAAAAGCCAAGTTTTATGTAAGAGAGTTAAAAGTTGGAAATGCATTACATGATTTTTTTATAAAAAAAAAAAAAAAAAGACACATTTCCCATCCTGTCCCAGTTCAAGGGAATCACACTGAACCTGACAGATCTTGTAGTCTTTTATTCCTGGGCCACCTCAAGTATCTGAAATTTTCATCTCAAAACCAGTTTGAGGCCCCACCTTCTGATCACCATATATTGTTTCCAGAACCCTCCTCTATGCAAGGGGTATCAAAATTTACTTACGGCTTTGCCATCATGTTTTCATGATTCCATAGTCAATATCCTGCAAGTGTAAAATGACTTTTCCTCAAATGTTCTCTCAAGTATCTTACCTTTCTTCTGCCTAGAATGAAAGAACAAGTGAATTGAAATCATTAAAAGAGGGCACATTTAAAAACTACTGGAACAGAGGAGGGAAATGTAGGAGAAGAAGAAAGAGAAGAAGGAGAAGAGGAAGAAAGTCTAGACATCAAACCGGGGAGTAGGGATGTTTGCATGGGAAATGATGCCCTGAAGCAGAGTGAAGTGAATTGCTTAGTTCCAAGGTGAACAGAAAGGCTACACAAAGTAGAAACGAATGAGGCCGCTCATGAGTATAGGTGGACACTAACTTTGAAGGAGAAATGGGATGGAGCGAGAGAGGGCTGGGAAGGGAGGCTGGGTGAAAGGAAGCAGGCAGAAAACACTGTCACATTGTTAGCTGGTGGGAAAATAGGAGAGCAAAGACAGGGTGGAAATTGGCCATTGACATACTTTAAGCTGCTAATAAAACATGTAATTCTTGAGTTGACCATTCAGCATGTAACTATGACCCTGACCTTAGGAAAGGAAAATTACATTCCAGAATGCAAACATTCTTAAGGGTGTAGGGCCAGCGGTTATTACCCTCTAAGAGTGAAGTGTTTCTGCTTCTCCTTGCCTTTCTTTCTCATGTGATCTTTCCTAAAGAGTGGCAAGCAGGGTTTTTGTGTTTGTGTTTGCTTTTTTTTTTTTTTTTTTTTTCCAGCAGGCAATCTAGAACTCGGAGAGTAGAGGAAGTTGGAAAGAATTCTGAAAGCAAAAGTTGGAAGAGGGGTGTGTTGGAGGACTGGGGGGTGGGGGGCGCTTCTGGCTGGGGCAGAATGAAATTGGGAAGGTCTGGGGAGGAGTGAGGAAGGAGCTGACACAAAACTTGGTGAAAATCGAGGGGCAGGGGCGGCCAGACAGGACACCGGGCGAGGAAGTGGGAGCGCGCGCGAGAGGGACACGGGTCTGCCCCGGGACTGCGGCGGCCGTTCTCACCATTGTCCCCTGGTTTTCCGCCTGTGGAAGCATTATGAAACATTTCCTTCCTCTGTGTCATTGAGCCCCTCCCTCCCTCGTTATCGATGGAAGAGAGGCTCAGCTTTTCCTTGGGACCTAAGGAGGTGGAAAGGCTCTGCAGCGCTTGCTTTCAGAACACGAATGCAGCCTGTTCCCTTCCTGGTGGGAAGAGGAGGGAGGGGGTCAGGGAAGAGAGCCAACTTCCTAATTTCCCCACAGCACACTTTGTAGCCCCGGCGGTCCCGCTGGCCCCTGGGTGGAAAAGTGGGGTTCCTTGACGTTTCCGCCAGCCTGGCCTACGTTCTGCAGCAGCTATTAGGGAAAAGAAGGCAGACTGGGCGGGAGTTGATTATTTGTGGAATGAAGAAGAGAAAGCCCAAGTCCCTCCCTAAGGCTCCAGGGAATTGAAACGCGTTCCAGATCACCTATTCCGGAAGTGTGAGCCTGGTCCCCAAAGAGAAGTCGCTAAGGCAGGGGATGGCAGGGTAGAGATAAAGGTCAATGAGAACGCATTTTAAAATCTAGAGCTTGGGAAGTGTCCCCCTGACCCCAGGCATGCTTTCCAGGTTGGCACTGACCCAAACAAGCTTACCCGAGAAATGTTGGGGCGAAGAGAGAGCAAGCTGCATAAACCCGCCCAGGAAGGCCAGGGAGGTGGAGGTGGGGTGAGGTATTTTTCTAGAAAGGGCAGTCCCGGCTCATCGTACAAACTGGGAGTAATGGGCTGCGGGAGGGGTTGGCAAAGGGAGGCGGCCCAGTGACAGCCCCCGGGCAGGGAAATCTTGGAGAAGGGACTCTGCCCTCCACCCCCACCGTCCCTTCTGGGAACTGCAGCCCAGCGCGCGAGCTGCGCTCCCGCACAAGGGCAGCGAGAAGGGAGGGTGGTCCGGGAAGCTAGCGAGGGGGAAGGCGCAATGGAAGGGAGTACCTTCTCCCCGCAGCAACCCCAGACGCACAAAGTGCTGGTCACAGCGCCCCTCCTGCGTCTTCCGCCCCCAGATTGACGAGCCCTTGGCGCCCAGCCAACGCGGAGGCAGTCCCCCTCCCCCGCCCCGGCCCGCGGCGCTGAGCGCGGTTTAGCACCGACAGAGTTTAGGGGGCGGTGTCTCTGGGATGGAAAGGCGGCCAAGAGGGAGGAAGAAGGGGGAAGGGAGGTGGAGACATGTTGGAGACTATAAAAGGGCAACCCGGGTTGCCTGGTTCTTGCACTCGCTGGAGAGCGGCTCCAAGTCAGGGGCCACTGCAAAGCCAGGGCGCGCTGTAGGGCCGAGAGGACCTTGTGGTGCGCAGAGCCAAGCCCCGCGGCCAAGGCGGAGACCGAAGAGGGGCTCCAGGCACCGGTCCTCGCGTTGCCCGTTGCCCCCCTGGCCCGGAGGCGTCCCGGGGCACTTCTTGTCCCTGCAGCAGCCTCCCGGCCAGCCCCTGCCGCGCGGTGCCTCCAACTCTGCGCTAGAAGAAAAACTTCCCGCGCGCCCGCAGAACTGCAGCGCCTCCTTCCCGGGGACTCCGGGAGTCCTGTCCACCGCCGGCTCTGCGCTCACTTTCAAAGAATAACAGTCACTGTAACAACCCAGAGCGAAGCCAGCAAGGCTCCGCGCTCCCGACCCGAACAATAGCCCTCTCTCTCCGTCCACTGAGGCGCGCGGTGCCTCCCGGGACTCGGGTGCAGCGAGCCGTCCCCGCGGGGTTCCGAAGGCGCACGGGAGGCAGCGACATGGGGAACGCGAAGCTGGCGCGGCGGCCTCGGGGCGCCCAGCCTGCGCCCGCGCTGCTACTGCTCGCGGCGGCCTCGGCGCTGCTGCTGCTCGTGCCGGGTGCGCGCGGGCGCCCCGCCGAGGAAGACGAGGAGCTGGTGCTGCCGGACTTGGAGCGCGCGCCGGGACACGCGACCACGCACCTCCGCCTGGACGCCTTCGGCCGGCAGCTGCACCTAGAGCTGCAGCCCGACCGCGGCTTCCTGGCGCCCGGTTTCACGCTGCAGACCGTGGGGCGCAGGCCCGGGCCCGACGCGCTGCGTCCGGACCCCGCCGGCGACCTGACGCACTGCTTCTACTCCGGCACCGTGAACGGCGACTCCGGCTCGGCCGCCGCTCTCAGCCTCTGCGAGGGCGTGAGCGGCGCCTTCTACCTGCAGGGCGAGGAGTACTTCATCCAGCCCGCGCCCGCCGCCGCCACCGTGGGCCTGGCCCCCGCCGCCGCCGCCGCCGCCGGGGAGGAGCCGCCGGAGCGGCCCCAGTTCCATCTCCTGCGGCGGAGGCAGCGGGGCGGCGACGGCGCCAAGTGCGGGGTCACGGACGACGAGACCCAGCTCGCCGGGGGCGCGGGGCCAGAGGACGAGGACTCCGGGACGCAGTGGCCGCCGCGGGACCCCGCGCCGCAGCGGGCGGGACAGCCGACAGGTATCAGTCGCAGAAGAGGTGCTCTCACTCGCCTCTCCATTCATCCCCCTCTCCCCACTGTCTCTGAGCGGCGCGTGTGGAGGGTCAACTCCTGTTCGCAGGCAGGAACATGCGTCTGCGGACTGGACGCGGGCCTGGTGTGGAGGAATGTGGCTTGAGGTTTGGGTTGGTGAACGAATCCAACCCGGCTAGAACCGAATCCCGTTGGCCCGAATAATGAATGGTCAAGAGAGGCCGGGCAGAGCAGCGATTTTCTGCTAAGGCGAAGCGTCTCGACGGGGAAGGGAAGAGTTGGTAACCCAACTCCTTTCCACCTTAGTCTAGAGTGAGCGTGTGTGACTTCTTTCTGTCCTGATCGTTTCTTTTTAACGACTGTGCATGTGTTCTTTGGTCGGGTTGCAACTTTGCGCTGAGTTTTGCAACCGCTGCCTGTGCGCGCGCCCTGCGCCGGGGGGGAGGGCGGAGATGGAGGGTGGAGGAGCGACGGTGACCTAGCAGTGCGCAACCCGCACGCCTGGACAGCTGCGCTGGGATCTCTGTCCTGCTGGCCTCGGCCTGCTCCCCCCTTCCCTCTTAAAGAGGCTGACCCCGACCGGCTGGCGGCGGCCCGGCCCCTCTGCAGAACCTGCTTGGGAGGTCTTTGCCCAGCTGGCCCCGCCTCCCCGCGCCTCCCACCCGGCCTCCCAGTTTGCGCTCCCTCTCGCGGCCAAAATTCTGCTCTCTTGCACTCTTGCGTGTTAGTCACTGCTGATCCTTCCTGCTACGCTTCACCCTGGCTCTTGAGTTGTGTGCGGTGCTTACTGTCTTCTTCTCTTCATCCTGTCACTTTGGTGCCTTTTTTCTTCTTCCTTAACTTTCTCACGTGGCTTGTTTTCGAATTTTCCGCTTTCCCCCCGGACATCTGCTCCTTGAAGCAGTTATGTGGTCTGCGTCCAGTTTGGGACTTCCCTGGGGTCCGGCTTTCCGTCAGGAGTCAGAAGGCTCTTTTCTAAATAATCAAATGTCTCCCCCCCCCCCCCCCCCAAGGCGGGAACTTATTTCCCTGGGGCAGTGGGAATGGGACGACAGGCTGCTGGGCAGAGTGGGTGGTCCTCGTGCCCGGATTTGGCAAGAGCAGAACACTCCCCCTCACCCCCCCCCCCAGGACCCCTGGAATGAGACAGCAGAGCAGCGCAGTTCAGCCCTGCCCTGGGCCTTCCACGTGGAGTCCGATGATCTCATTCAGGATTTGAGTCCTGGCCTGTGAAAGAGTGACTCAGGGGCTCTCTGCCTGCTGCCTTTGCTCCAAGTTTTTACTGCAGCTGGGTAGGATGATGTCTATACTGCCTTGTGCAGATTGTAGGACTTCCAGGAGGACAAAAGAAATCCTCCTCACCGCCCCCCCCCCAAAAAAAAAAGCCTGAACCCTCAGTGGCTCACATGGCCTTTTTTATTTAAGAGGCAGGGGAACAAAAAAGAGAAAGAGAGAAAATAAAGTAAAGGAGAAAGCCTTAAAAATAACATTTGCAGCGAAAAGAGATGCGACTATTTTTGTTATTGTGGTCCCAGGTATATTTTTATTTTGTTTGC
This sequence comes from Panthera uncia, assembly GCF_023721935.1. Classification (NCBI taxonomy): domain Eukaryota; kingdom Metazoa; phylum Chordata; class Mammalia; order Carnivora; family Felidae; genus Panthera; species Panthera uncia. The sequence goes on from NC_064810.1 coordinate 17,335,197, forward strand.
TTTGACTGCTTAGGCTTTCCTTATATACTCTGGGATGGTGGCTATTCCCGGCCAGAAGGGCCCTGAGCAAACTACCTTTTCTGTTTCTTTACAGGCGCTGGGAGCGTGAGAAAGAAGCGATTTGTGTCCAGCCACCGCTACGTGGAAACTATGCTGGTGGCCGACCAGTCCATGGCAGAGTTCCACGGCAGTGGTCTGAAGCACTACCTTCTCACCTTGTTCTCGGTAGCAGCCAGGCTGTACAAACACCCCAGCATCCGGAACTCCGTGAGCCTGGTGGTAGTGAAGATCCTGGTCATCTACGAGGAACAGAAGGGGCCGGAGGTGACTTCCAATGCTGCCCTCACTCTGCGGAACTTCTGTAACTGGCAGAAGCAACACAACCCGCCCAGTGACCGGCACGGGGAGCACTATGACACCGCTATTCTTTTCACCAGACAGGTATGACTGCCCTCCGGGGGGGGAGGGGGCAGCGCCCGAACCCAGAGACGCGGATGAGGCGTTTCGCCAGTGCCCTTGACTTGCATTCTTTTAATTGGCTAACGTGGTCAGTTTTACTTACGGCCTCCGTCATTTTACTAGCTCAAGTCCCACAGTCCTGTTTGAATAGCAGTAGAGAAAAATCTTCATAGGAATCCCACAGAGGAGTCCCCAGATTTGGACAGCTCGGTGGCAGCGAATGTAAATGCTCCCAATACGAATGGGAAGATACCTGTTGCCAAAAGTTAGGTCGCAAGGTTCGCGCTCTCTGTTCCTAGGCATAAGGACCTACGTTTGCTTCTTTTAGGACTTGTGTGGGGCGCAGACATGTGACACCCTTGGGATGGCTGATGTCGGAACTATATGTGATCCCACCAGAAGCTGTTCGGTCATAGAAGACGATGGCTTGCAAGCTGCCTTCACCACGGCTCATGAACTAGGTAAGTCATTTCAGGGTGGGAGTTAAGTCCTCTTTTCCCACTCTTCTGAACGTGGCCAGCCTTAACAGATTTCAAAATAAGATAGGATGAGATCCTGACATTTGGAAATTTACCTATTTGTCTGTGCCTTGTAAGACATAGACGTATTGGGCCCAAGCTCGATTGTTTCCAAAATACATTTCTTCTAGAAATAATCACTTCAGGACAAGTGAATCCCTGATGGGGGGGGGGGGCGGCGGGAAGTGCTGTATTTTGATGTGGGTTTTGGATTGCTTCTTAGGCCACGTGTTTAACATGCCACACGATGATGCAAAGCAGTGTGCCAGCATGAATGGTGTCGACCAGAATTCCCACATGATGGCGTCAATGCTTTCCAACTTGAACCACAACCAGCCTTGGTCTCCCTGCAGTGCCTACATGATTACATCATTCCTAGATAATGGTCATGGTAAGATGCTGCAGCTACTCTTTCTAGATGTTATCCAGCCTTCCACATGTAAGATTCTAGTTAAACCAGTCCCTTCTTTCTTATGTGTGTTTTTTTACTTCCCCTTCTTCCAAATTGCTTTCGTTGTCAGGAGCATACATTTTTATTTTACTTTTTATTTTTTTTTAATTTTTATTTATTTTTTGGGCGAGAGGGGGAAGGAGAGCATGAGCAGGGCAGACAGAGAAGAGGGAGGTGCGGAATCCGAAGCGGGCTCCAGGCTCTGAGCTGTCAGCACAGAGCCCGACGCCGGGCTCGAACTCACGAACTGTGAGATCAGGACCTGAGCCGAAGTCGGGTGCTTAACCGACTGAGCCACCCAGGCGCCCCACGAGCATACATTTTTGGATCTTAATTCCCAGTAAATGACAGTGCTTCTGGCCGAGTAGCTCCTAAAAGTGCATTAATTTGAGCTTTTTAGCAGAACAGTAATTTCCTGTCACTGTTAATGCAGAAATCCCCTTTGGAGGACAGTATCTTACAAATTATTTAACTCTCGCTGGCATTTTCCCCAGCAGCTCTAGTTTTCAAATCACTCTGCTCTGTGTGATTTCTTACGGTAACTGTGTTCTGAAACTGATCTACCTTCTGTCTGTTTGCAGTCACCGCTCTTTAATATTGGTCGGCATTTCCTTTGCAGGGGAATGTTTGATGGACAAGCCCCAGAGCCCCCTCCAGCTTCCCTCCGATCTCCCGGGGACCTTGTACGATGCCAACCGGCAGTGCCAGTTTACATTTGGGGAAGAGTCCAAGCACTGCCTGGATGCAGCCAGCACTTGTACGACCCTGTGGTGCACAGGCACCTCTGGCGGGTTGCTGGTGTGCCAAACGAAACACTTCCCTTGGGCGGACGGCACCAGCTGTGGAGAAGGGAAATGGTGTCTGAACGGCAAGTGTGTGAACAAGACGGACAAGATGCATTTCCATGTGAGTTTTGCCTGTCCCAGCACGCGCATACGCCTTTAAGATTCGGAATTGGAAGGAGCAGACCGATGCTAAAACATCTGATTGCACGATAGGCACCCCTGTCTGTGTCCTTTGATGGGGGCGGGGGTGGGGGGGACACAAGACAGATGGTTTTTACAACGGATTCTTCATCTCTTACTTTTCTCGTTCGTTGCCTAAAAAGAGTTCCGTAAAGAGTTCTAATGCTGATCATTTGTGTCCCTATGCAGACTCCTATTCATGGAAGCTGGGGACCGTGGGGACCCTGGGGAGACTGTTCGAGAACCTGTGGCGGAGGAGTTCAGTACACCATGAGGGAATGTGACAACCCGGTCCCCAAAAACGGAGGGAAGTACTGTGAAGGCAAACGTGTGCGCTACAGGTCCTGTAACATCGAAGACTGTCCCGATAACAACGGTGAGTAGAAGCGGGTCGCAAGTGATGCGCCCACGAGCAGGCAGGCGAGGGTTGAAAACCGATGACGTCATGATATCATTTTCTTCCCAGGAAAAACATTTAGAGAGGAACAGTGTGAGGCACACAACGAGTTTTCTAAGGTTTCCTTCGGGAGCGGGCCCGCGGTGGAGTGGACACCCAAGTATGCCGGAGTCTCGCCAAAGGACAGATGCAAGCTCATCTGTCAAGCCAAAGGCATTGGCTTCTTCTTCGTTCTGCAGCCTAAGGTACTTACTTCCATCCATACTTGTTGCCCAAGAAACGAGGGCTTGGACTGCAACCTTTTCATGCAGCCTGTGATGCAGTTGCATGAATTCACATCCCAACGTGTTCGACTTTCGAATCGGATCTCCTTTTGGTTCTAGACATGTTGCCCACCGCCTTCTTTTGAGTGCGGCATCGTTTCCAGTTATGAACGAAGCCCGAATCAGGCACTTAGGATTCTTAGCATTGCTTGTTATGACTCTGATATGCAGAGAAAAGGCCTTTATGGTCAGATAAATGGCATATTAGCATGGCAGCCTGACAGCGCTTTTGGAAAATAGCATTAGCATGGAGCACAGTTCTTGTTACCGGTGATTAGCGGTAACGTGTGCAAATGGACTCATTAAAAGGAAGTCTGACGTCGATAACACTTGTGTTTGAGAACGTACGTTGAACTAGTAGAAGCATCGTTTTGCTGTTTTGCTGCGAGGATAAATCTGGTTCTGAGATTTAAGAACAACGAAACGAATGATGCTTGGATTATCATGTGCCGTGATCACCGTAGGCGGTGAAAATATTTCCCGGTTGCGGCTTCAACGGGCAACAGCTGACTTACTCAGCATCTGCAATTGGCGGGAATTATTCTAGGCACTGAGCGTACCGCAGTATGCAGATGGACGGGCTCTGCTTTCATTGCCCTGACCTAGACGTGAGACAGGTCAATAAACAAGTAATCAAAATGTATAGTATTTTCGGACGCCTATATCTACTGTAGTGAAAACGCCACCCAGAAGGGTCGCGTGGGCCACGTGTAGAGCACTCCTCTCGTCACGATGGTCAGGAAAGCAGAGGCATTATGTTCGTGAGAAAATCTCCCCTAATTATCGCAACATCATCTCTTTCCCGAGTTGACTCACGTGTGACACCAGATACGTGTTCTCCCTCCTCCAGGTGGTCGATGGTACCCCGTGTAGCCCCGATTCCACCTCTGTCTGCGTGCAAGGACAGTGTGTCAAAGCTGGCTGCGATCGTATCATAGACTCCAAGAAGAAGTTTGACAAATGTGGTATTTGTGGAGGAAACGGATCTACGTGCAAGAAGACCTCAGGATCTGTTACTAGTGCCAAGTGAGTCTTGAAACGTCATACCCCCAAAGATCTTGTTACGTAGAGGTAACTTGGCAGGTCTGGGAGAGCTGACGTTCCAAACGATCCGCGTGTTTTCCAGCTGAGTGTTATAATTAGCCAGCGACCGAGAGAGTTTTATATCTGTTTTTTTCTTGCCCGCAGACCTGGATATCATGACATCGTCACGATTCCTGCCGGAGCCACAAACATTGAGGTGAAACAACGGAATCACCGGGGGTCCAGGAATAACGGCAGCTATCTTGCCATCAAAGCCGCTGACGGCACATATATCCTGAACGGCGACTTCACTCTGTCCACTTTAGAGCAAGACATTACCTACAAAGGTACCGTCTTGAGGTACAGTGGTTCCTCCGCCGCGTTGGAAAGAATCCGCAGCTTTAGCCCGCTCAAAGAGCCGATAACCATCCAGGTCCTCACCGTGGGCAACGCCCTTCGCCCGAAAATTAAATACACCTATTTTGTGAAGAAGAAGAAGGAACCTTTCAACGCCATCCCTACCTTCTCAGAATGGGTCATTGAAGAGTGGGGCGAATGTTCCAAGTCATGCGGACTGGGTTGGCAGAGGAGAGTGGTGGAGTGCCGAGACATCAATGGGCAGCCCGCCTCGGAGTGTGCGAAGGAGGTGAAGCCAGCCAGCACCCGACCCTGCGCGGACGTGCCTTGCCCCCACTGGCAGCTGGGGGATTGGTCACCATGCTCCAAGACTTGCGGGAAAGGTTACAAAAAGAGAACCTTGCAGTGTCTGTCCCACGACGGGGGGGTGTTGTCTCATGAGAGCTGCGATCCTTTCAAGAAACCGAAGCATTACATAGATTTCTGTACGATGGCAGAATGCAGTTAAGCAGGGGAGCGTCGAGGGGAGGATGAGGTGTGGAAGGGCTGGTGCACTGATACCAAGAAGGCTGGAGGGATCCAGTGTACCTTGCCGGTGACGAACAGAGAGGGTAAGGAGTTGGGAGTGTGGAGGTAGGTAGAAAAGAAGTTAGATCGGCAGAATATCCTGCCAGTTACGAATCTGATAGGGTAGCTAATGAGGGTTATTAATCTCTGAGCAATGATATAGCATGATAAAGCCCCGGGGCATTATTATTATTCCTTTTGTTACATCTATGACAAGTGTAAGAAACAAATAGACGCAGTTGTCACAATTAGTTTAAGGAGTACACGATCCCCGTGCTGTGGTACCGATTAAATGATTAAATACTTTGTGCCGTGCGGGTTGGGAACTGAAAAGCAGGAGAAAGAGGAGACTTTCAGTTGCAGACAGGGCTTGCTTTACCTCGCGAACCACGGAGGGAGAAAGGAGGGCCCGTAGCATCTTCAGCCAGCGCTGATTGATCGCGGCTGCTACGATTTCGGAGAACACTTCCGCCGTCGTCTCTACTGAGAGTTAAGAATGCAAGACTGTCCTCCGTGAGAGAAATGCTTCGCAACATAAAGTGACTGAAAACAAACGCCGTCTTCGCTGTCCTGTGCCACTTCTGGGTCTTCATCCGTGACGTCATTTTGACAAAGAAACCATTCCACGTGTTTGTGAAAATGCGTTAAGTCTATAAGGAGTTAGAAAGAAAAAAAAAAGGCAGCAATGAATCAGACGCTAGTGAAAGTCAGAGGAGACAGGATAAGCTCAAAGCTTCCACCTTCTTTCCTCCTCATGCAAGCCTACTTTTGGAATGTGGGTGGAAAACACAAACAGAAAACAAAAACCGGTTCACGGCTCAAGAAGGACCGGGTGATCTCACACACACACACACACAAAAGGATGTAATGCCAGTATAAGGATGGGGCGTGTAGAGTGGGATCCCCAGTGTTTGGGGACATGGAGATCACTAGTCTCGCAGTGGGGAGGCTCCTGAGGGGTAGCAGGCCCACCCCCAGCAGCTGGCCCAACAGTCATATCCTGGTGAATGTCTGTTCAGCTCTTCTACTATGAAAGAGAATAGGACTTTTTTTTTTTCCCATATGTATATAGTAAAATATGTTACTATAAATTCTATGTACTTCATAAGTATTTGTGTGTTCCTTCTAAGAAGGACTATAGTTGGTAATAAATGCCTATAATAACATATTTATTTTTATACATTTCTTTCTAATGATAAAACTTTTAAGTTATATCGCTTTTGTAAAAGGGCATATAAAAATAGAGTATTTATACAATATATGTTACTAGAAATAATAAAAGAACACTTTTTGAATGTGTGCGTGTCTATTTTGTTTAAATGAGAATTCGCTCCTGGGAAGGACATCCGAGGCACAAAATAAATTCTGTAGAAATAAGATTTCGTCCTAATGAAATGTACCTGATGGATCCTTGATGTGTGTGATTGCTACAAAAAAAAAAAAAAAAAAAAAAAAAAAGGAAGAAAGAAAGAAAGACCCTATTCTATCTTCAGTGATTGATAGGTTTTGCTACTGATGCAATAACATACACAGATGGTTAGCGAATGTTTTCTGTGAAGAGCCAGATCATCTCTGTCACAACTACTTTCCTGTGCTGTTGTAGCGTGAAAACAGCCATAGACAATAACATAAACGAATGGGCATGGTGGTGCTCTAATAAACCTTTATTTACAAAAACTGGGCCAAATTTGTTCTGTGGGCAGTCTTCCGACCTCTGATGTGTAACATAAATAAGGGGCGCCTGGGTGGCTCAGTCGGGTTAAGCGTCGGACTTCGGCTCAGGTCATGATCTCGCGGACCGTGAGTTCGCGCCCCGGGTGGGACTCTGCTGATAGCTCAGAGCCTGGAGCCTGCTTCCGATTCTGTGACTCCTTCTCTCTCTGGCCCTCCCCCATTCGTGCTCTGTCTCTCTCTGTCTCAAAAATAAATAAACGTTAAAAAAAATTATAAATGAGGCCAGGTAGGGTTCTAAAAGCATTTTGAATTTGTGTCTCTTCGATTATACCATGTGAGTAAAATTTGTGAAAGTAAGCTACTGAGTAGAAAATGATGCTTCAGAAGTTACATTTGGGCTACACATGCGTGGTGAGCCAAGCTCTCCAAATGTTCCACTTGCTGTTCAGGAATGCACGAGGTGTTTTGGAGAAAGCCTGGAACATCCAGACCACTCTGGGTGGCCTTTTGTAAATCACTGTAATTTAAATACTAAATGGCACATCAATGACTTTAAAAGTTGAAACCACTTCCAAAATAACTACATTTCTCTCAGGAAATGGCTTATTTACTAGGAGACTCCGATTATGTGGTTAACCACAGACAATTCCAACATTACATTTTCATCCTTTTTTTCACCTTCCTTAGTTTTCTCAAATAGTTCTATATAACATGCTAATTTCAGATTCAGATGATAATTTCCCATTTGCCCTCAAGAATTACTCAGTGCTCTTTCTTCCCCTGAGCAAACTGAATATAAGATTCTCAGGGGCCAGGTGCATAGGTCAGAAAGTAGGGCAGGGGAGGGGAGAGTCATGTCTTCTCTGGTTTAGTTTTTTCCTACCTACTGGCCACTGAACTGAAAGGTGAAAGTCCAGTCTTCTTACGTGGGGAACCAGTCCTGTTCCCATAGAACTCAGTTAAACATAGAATTTGGCCATGCAGTTCAACGGCCTAACACGCTCATTGCACCAACTTCCATCATTATTTACTTGCCTAGATTATTACTATGGTGCAAATTCCCAGAGTGAGTGAGGTGGGGGGTGCACACACACAAGAAATGCCCTTACCCTCAATTACTATATAAGCTATTTGATACAATACTATAAGTATACCTAAAGTGACGACCCATAATATAAAGAAGTCATTTGTAGATCTTGCCTAATTCACCAATGAGGTTTTTTTTCTTTTCAAAAGCTTGCATTAGGGGTGCCTGGGTGGTGCCAGAGGTTGACCGTCCAACTCTTGATTGGGGCTTAGGTCAATCTCAAGGTTGTGGGATCGAGCCCCGCTTTGGGCTCCGCACTGAGCATGAAGCCTGCTTAAGATTCTCTTTCTCTTTCTCTCTCTCTGTCTGCCCTTCTCCTCTGCACTTTTGCTCTCTCTGTCTCTCTCTAAAAAAAAAAAAAAAAAAAAAAAAAGGCTTACATTGATTGGATGTGATAAACAGAAGGCTGAAATTCAGGACATGAAGATAAAAACCGCCAAGAGACTTTCCAGAATTCTCTTTATTGTCCAACGCAATGCCAAACAACTGTGTAGGCTGCCACATTATTTTATTTTTTTCAGCCCTCTGCTGGTAAGATTTTCTTTTTATCAATAAAACGAGCAGTTTAAGATACTCCATTTGGGCAGCAAAGAGAGTTTGGTTTTAAACATGCATCTAGTTCCCATGAGTTTGACCAGGCACCTGCTGAAAAGGAGGAAACTTTGCGCTCACTCACGTTGCAGGTGTAAATGATGAGCCAGCATGATGTTCAATACTAATCCAAGCGCCTAATTTTCAAAGCATTCAACGGGCACTTTCTCTTTCTAGCATGTCAATAACCACCGTGCTAGCACAACATTTGGATCAGAGCTTTCACTTAAAAATTGGCAAAAATCGTTTCCAACTTTTGCTCTTTATTTAATTTGTCACAGATCTTCATGTGACTGAAGAAGAATACACAACACAATTTGCTAATCTCATTGGTTTTCCAAAAGAAAGAAAAACAAACATTATTAATGTAAGGAAGGGTTGGTGGTGCTCGACCTGTCAAGGAAATTGACCAAAGCTACCTCACTATAGAAGTGTGGCCTGTTTGCCATACACATACTTCTGTGACACGGACGAGTTCACGGGCGTGAGCAGAAATGGGAACGGGGCGGGCGGGGGGCGCCTGGGTGGCTCAGTCGGTTGGGCGCCCAACTTCCGCGCAGGTCATGATCTCCCAGTTTGTGAGTTCGAACCCCGCGTCGGGCTCTGTGCTGACGGCTCAGAGCCTGGAGCCTGCTTTGGACTCTGTGTCTTCCTCTCTCTGCCCCTCCCCTGCTTGAGCACAGAACCACGCACAGTGCCTGCTCACTCTACTTGTCTCCATTTGGTCTCAGTCTTGGAAGTTCTTAATGTGGTGTTTGTTTGTTCAGTGTGCTCCAGTCTCCGTAATTCAGAAGCCTGAACCTTTCCTTACAGCTGCCTCGTATTAGTCAGATTGCCTAAGGGTAAATGTCTGTAATTACTATACAATGATTTGTTTCTAATTTTGCATTTTTTGGGGGCTATGGTAGTTTCTTTTTCCTTAGGATTACTATCGTTTTATGTTTTACTACTCTTAAGAGAAAGTTTAAAACATTCACTTGCTGGGATGGGAAGGAGGTGCAGTGTGATGTTATGTTGACTAATCCAGGTGAGCTTTTTCAATAAGGAGATATTTGGGAAGAAATCAGAGGGAGGTGAGGAGATAATTCTTCGAGGGATGAGATTTTACAATAGAGAGGTGGCCACCACAGGTGACAGTCAGCTCAGCTTCTTGGAGGGAACAGTAAAATGCCCCTGCGGCTGGAATAATGGGCAAAGGGGAAGGAGGGGAGATTGGTGGAGGACAGAGAGAGAGCTAGTTCCCGGGGAGTAGAAAGTATGCTTGGGTGTTGCTTTAAACCCAAGGGGAAGGACTTGAGGAACTGAGCAGAGGAGAGACACGGTTTGACTTAACATTTTAACGTGGAAGGGGACCAGATAGGAGTCAGACGGACAGATTATTGCAATGACCACGATGAAGGATAACGATAAGCTAAATGATAACAGAGCTGAGAAAAAAAGGTCAAATTCTGCAGGTCAAGACTTTGAGGTTTGCAGATGGATATAGATGTGAAAGTGGAAGAAAAAAACCCATCATGGATGAGTCCAAGTTTTTTGTTTCTTTCTTGTCTGTTTTTTTGGGGGGAGGGGTGGTGGAGAGGATGTTCTTTGCAACAGGGATGTTGTCTCCTACATTCTAAAGACAAACAGAAATTAAAAATACAAGATTTTCAGTACATATTGAAACCAGTTTTAAACATACAGCTAAATATTGTTGAAAATATGCTTTTCAAATTAACAGAAAATATAAAAAAATAATAGTTAAAAGAGACGGTATATAATGTAGAATATGTTAATAATAATAATTCAAGTGTGAAATCCTATGTCATATTGACCAAATCATAACAGCTGGATAGAAATGTTCATGTCGAGGTATCAAAGGACATCATTTTCTTTTTGAATTTTATAATTAGACCAATACAGATGAATGATGTTTCCTGAAAAACAAATTTCTAAAAATGTCTCTGTGGAGAGAGGATGCACGTAAAACACAACCCATAAAGGAAAGAATGGCAAGCAAAAAATAAGGTGTCAGAATACCAACTACATTATCACAATACATTGTTTAAGCTGTCCTGTTAAAATACAGATATCTTCAGTACCTGTTTAAAAATAAAACCCAGTGGCATGATAAATTAAAGGGAACTGTCTAAATCAAACTGACATTTCTTCAGAGAAGTCCAAATATTTATCAGGCAAACAGTAGGAAAAAATAAGACTAGAATAGAATATCAGCCAAAATTATATTTACGATGGAAAAACACAGTAAGCAACATAGAGAATAATGTTTCTTGTGGATTAAAGATAGAATCTACAATAAACTATGTACCCCAAATAATAGAATCCCTAGATGTGATTTAAAAACTGTTAACAATACAAAGGATGATCAAAAGGTAGGAACTATTCTGGTTGTCTTTAAAACCTCTCTCTAGGTAAAGCAGACTAAATATGTAAGAAAAAAACTACAAAACTTTAGAAAGACATAGGAAAAGACTTGAAGATAACAAGAGATGTACATTTATCTTTTTTTTAATTTTTGTTTTGTTTTGTTTTGAGAAGGAGAGAGAGGGCATGAGCAGGGAGGGGCAGAGAGAGAGGGAGACAGAGAATCCCAGGCAGGCTCTGTGCCATCAACATGGACCCTGGGGCGGGGCTCAATCTGACAAACCTAGAGATCATGGCCTGAGCTGAAATAGAGTCAGACACTTAAGCGACGAAGCCATCCAGGTGCCCCAAGGCATACATTTATTTTATTCTAAATCATAAACATTTTCTTTTCTCCCACAATGAGTAGATTTATTATAAAATTCCAATCATTAGCCATTCATTAAGTTTTGGAAATGGGTTAACATGATTCTAAAGTTCATCTGAAGAAATAAATTTGGTGAAGATACAGAGAAACGCAACCAAAAACCAAAGCGCAATATACGATACTTGCTAGACTTGATTTGAAAATGCACCATATATTATAATGGTGTTGCTTAGTGACAGATGGTGGCTATACTTGTGAGCGTAGCATAACTTCCAGAGTTGTAGAATCACTATGTTACCCCTGAAACTGATATAACATTGTGTATCAACTACACTTCACTAAAAAAAAAATATACATATATATTAGTGCACAAAATTACAATTAGAAGAAAGTGATACGTACAGGATTATTGATAAGCTTATCAGTGAGCGAGGAAGATAGCTCAGAAATAAACCTCAGTAACCATTACCACAAAACATTAGTATATGATGAAGTCAGTAACAAGTCTGTGAGCAAATAAGGATCATTCCAAACATTACCTTAAAAAAAATAGAAAATAAACAAAGAAAACAAGAGACCAAAAAAACCCACCAACAAACAGACTCTTAACTATGGAGAACAAACTGGTGGTTACCAGAGGGGAGGTAGGTGGGGAGGTGGGTGAAACAGGAGAAGAGGAAAAAAAGTAGAAATTCATTTGGAAAAAAAAAAAATTTAGAACCTTCTATCGGACCATTCATCAACTTAAATTCCAGATTCATAAAAAGTGAAAACATGTATTTATTTTTTAATGTTTATTGATTTATTTATTTTGAGAGAGAGGACATGAGTGCATGGGGGGTTGCAGAGAGAGGGGAGAGAGAGAATCCCAAGCAGGCTCCACACTGAGCACAGAGCCCGATAAGGGGCTTGATTTCCCCAACCGTGAGACCATGCATGACCTGAGCTGAAATCAAGAGTCAGGTGCTCAACCAACTAAACCACCCAGGAGCCCCTAAAAAGTTAAAACATTTAAATGCAACCTTAAGAAGTGCTAGAAAATATAGACAAATATTTATGTGATATCTCAACAATGGAAGACAATACACAGCCAACACGCACACACACATGCACGCAGGCACACACACACACACACACACACACACACACCCTCACAGGTGTTGATGTGATTGGCTTAAAAACTTTAAGCTTCTGTGTTTCAGAAGAATCCTGGAAAAAAATTTAAGTGTATTTTCAATAAACACAAAAGACATCCAAGCTCATATCAGAGCTTTCCCACAGGCCATTGATTTCTCCCCATGATTCCACATGGCCATCCAGTTAACAGCTAATCAACCTTCAGATGTCAAACTAAATGTCACTTTTCCAGGGAAACCCTTCTAAAACCCCTAGGTTAGGTTACACTCTAAAAACACTCTATACCTTCCCTTCTTGTCACTTTTCGCAAAAATCCTCTACTCTTCTGGCTCTGGGTCTGTTTTGCTCACTATTATTTCCCCAGTTCCTAGAATTTTGCCTGTGTGACCTTTCCTGTTCACTGAATAACCCTTAAAAATAGTCAAACTACTGGACATAGAAATTTCTACTCTGTATGTATTTGTGCTAAATAACCAACAAAGTTCACAAAAATTTAGATATGAATGTTACATACATCGGAGCACAGGCATCGAAGAAGTATGCTGAGGACATTTTATGACATAACAAAATGTGAATCACGGGTAGATATAATGACGCCCAATGTTCCTGGAAGTTATTGATGTGTTTTATATAAATTAGTTCAGTTATGACCAACCACACCAAAAAATACCCCCAAACTCTGATGTAGATATTATTATTTATATCTTATAGATAAGGAAACAAGCAAAGACAGATTGAACTACCTGATTGAGGCAGAACAGTTACCAAGCACCTGAGCAAGGATTCCAACTTTAGGCATCCAAGCTTGAAAGGCTGTTCCTTCTTTACTTTCAAGCATTAAACCCTATTACTGCTCCCAAGTTGTACATACAAACACATGTACACACTTGCACTTAATGCGTAGACACAAAAATAACCTAAATGGCTATTTTTATTTTCTTCTCAGTACCTTTATGCATTTTCCAAATTTTCTAGCAAAACACAACTGTATCTTTTCTATCATCATGAGAAAAGTTATTTTGAAAGGGTAGCAAACCCCTAATTGGAGTGATTTTCATTGGGAGAATTCATTCGAGGCAGTCATTTATAGACAGGTAAGTATTTTCTGGTTTTGTTTTGATTGCCCCCAGGAAGAACCCTTTAAAAGTTGAAACATTTTTGCAATGCCGTAATATTAAGGCAAGTCAGTTTCATTGGTAGGTGGGTGGTGTTGTCCACGCCAGATATGGAGGCAAAAATCAAGATAGATATATTGCTGGGGCACCTGGGTGGCTCAGTTGGTGTTGTGACCAACTCTGGATTTCAGCTCAGGTCATGATCGCAGGGGCATGGAATCAAGCCCTGCACTAGGAGCCTGCTTAGGATTCTCTCTCTCTCTCTCTCTCTCTCTCTCTCTCTGTCTCTGTCTCTCTTTGCCCCTCTCCCCTGCTTATGCACTCTCTCTCTCTTTCTCAAATAATAAAAAAAAAAAGATAAATCGGTCAGTTTATTACTAAATGACTTCATGTTGTAACTTCAGTATATATGTTATTTTCCAAAGAGATGTATACTATATATCACTAAAAATTTTTTTTAAATCATTTTTCAAATTCCAGTCTGTTTGGGTATGTATTCCTCCATTTTATATGGTTCCTCCTCTCTGTCCATATTTATCATTGAAGAGAATGAGTGAACAGTAAATCCCCAAGAATCTAGAATTACTGACACTTTAATTTAAAATAAAATTGTGTACCTATCAGCCAGAGGAGATCCAGGAGACTCAAACTCATAATTCCTATCAGGCATAAAATCCACATGGCTTGTATATCTGTGGGTGTGAGTTTCACTGTTTTATGAAGAAGTGCTTTAGTTCCAAAGCTGTCCAGGGTGCACAACTAGCCAGGTGTTAGCATTAAGTAAAAAGCTGGCCTCAAGATCCACATTGACATGACCAATTACCCAAGATTACCTGTGAAGCAAAAGAATTCATCCAAAGTTAAGAGCAAAAGAATAAAGTACAATTTTCCATATAGACATGTGCTTAAAGAGTAAAGCCAAGGTGTGATGATGCTCTTCCTCTTTATTTACAAAAATTTGTGAGCATAACTTACACAATCCCTTAAACTATCTTTTTTTAATGGACACTCTCAGAGGGGCAGAGAACTTTTTTCTCCTTTAGCAGTAGAAGAAAAGAATGTCCAAGAAGCACTAACAGTAACAAGTTAAGATGGAATAATGGCCTTTTAATTCAGTGGTGTTTATTGCCTTGAACAACACATCAGTGGAAAGGTCCTATCATCTCATAACCAAGGAGATATTTCCAAATTATCTCGTTCCGAAAACTAAACTAAGTCCTTCAGTAAAATGATATGTCTGGAATTTCCTTTTAAAATTTCTAGCAAAAATAGAAAAGGCGGGGATAGATGAAACTAGATCAGCAAAATGATGATAATTGTTGATGCTGAGTGATAGATAGAGACCCATTATACTTTGTCCTCTACTTTTGTGAACTAATTTTTTTCTGTGATCAAAAGTAAAAAAATAAAAACCAAAAAACTATGGAGAAGTTATACTTCTTTTGTCCAATTTACAAATCAAGCCAATTTTGAAGTAATTTAAGATATATATTGGTCTCTTTTTCTACTCTTTAGCTTGTTTTGGGGGGAGAATAGATGTGTTTAAAGTATATCCGCTTAAAAACAGAGAAACACTGTCTAAAACCAATTTGGTAGAGAGCCAAGAAGAAATCATGTGGTAAAATTGAGGGAAAGAAAGGAAAGGAAAGGAAAGGAAAGGAAAGGAAAGGAAAGGAAAAAGAAAGAAAGAAAGAAAGAAGAAAGAAGGAAAAAGAAAAAAAGAAAAATGAAGGAAGAAAGGAGAGAGAGAGACATTCTTCTTACTTGTAACACTGCAAAACACAGAGCACTTAAGTGAGGTCTGTGTTCATAGGCTGTGAATTTATCACTTTTCTAGTGAGGCCTGATTTAAATATGATCAGAGTCTATAAAAAAATTCACTATTCTATATTACAGATTTTGCATCCAGAGGAAGAAAAGCAAGTCAAGAGAATGAAAATAGAAAGTCACCTTTCCGTATAAATATATATGAAAGAAAAGCTGAGGAGGGGGAGGAGAACGAATATGAAGAACCTCAGAAGGACTCTCAGTTCCCAAAGGTGAGGGAGGCAAGGCCACCCTTGGTGAAGCAGGAACACAAAGGTGGGCAGACAAAGGGCACATTTGGCAACCTTGAAGTTGCGGACGAGGGAACGGAGATCCAAGATCTCCGATTTTTAACTGAAGCTCTTCACCAGCTGTATTAGATTAGTTGTGTGCAAAGCTTTTTTCCTGTTTCCATCTTCCAAGTGGGCTAAGCCTTTACCAGTAACCTGTTGCATCTCGCATACAAGCAGGGAAGGGCACCAAATAAAGACCCCAAGAGCCAAGCGGCCCCCTGAGATGAGGGACATTATTATACTGCTCTGGCTTTTCACTCATTTCAACTTGGTTTACTCAGTTCTGAATGTTCCAGAACCTTTCACCTTTAAAATTTTCACCAAAGTTGTTAACTAGAAGAGAAGCAACCGGCTTGGCTTTTGTCCCCTCTCTCGTCAGAGCATGCCAGAGGTAATGGAGAAAACAGGACTCACTCCAGAGGATAATGGAGAGGAAAGGGAAAAAGAGTTGGGGCATACCCCATCCATCAGCTTGATAAACAAATTCTGAATAAATGGAAGTCAGCTGGAAGCCTTCACCTCAAACAATAAGGTCAGGGAATCTCAAATGCTAGATCTTCGAGTCCATGGGCAGGGCTCTCTCCTCTTAAAGATCCATAGAGACGATATGTAGTTATCAAAGTACAAGATATTCTGGAATGTTCTCTATAACACTAGGACAATTTCTTTTAGAAGTCTGACGTTAGTTAAACCCTGTGTCTTTCTAATTAAAATACTCTTACACTAATACTGCTATTCTAATAACATACATTGTTAATATCTTATTTGTAGGTAGTAGTGATAACAGAATTCCCTTGTATAGACCATGAGTAAGACTTTAGGTTGGACCCCTACATTGAACAAACAACTGTGCAAGACTGCTAAAGAAATTCGGTTTTGGCCTCTCTTTTTTTTTCTTTTTTAAAAAAAAAAATTTTTTTTTAAACGTTTATTTATTTTTGAGACAGAGAGAGACAGAGCATGAACAGGGGAGGAGCAGAGAGAGAGGGAGACACAGAATCTGAAACAGGCTCCAGGCTCTGAGCTGTCAGCACAGAGCCCAACGCGGGGCTCGAACTCACGGACCGTGAGATCATGACCTGAGCCGAAGTCGGACGCTTAACCGACCAAGCCACCCAGGCGCCCCTGGCCTCTCTTTTTTTAAAACAAAGGCTCTTGGTTTCTCTCCTAAAAGTCATTATAGCATTGCATTTGATTTTCTTTAACAACCACGTGCGTGCAAAACACTTAAAAGATTAAAATGTAAACAAAGTTGAACACCTGGCAAAGCTTTGATCCCATTCAGTGGCAAACACGTCTAAAATCATCACTTTGGACTACACTAAAAATTGCAGGCACAGTGGAAACACAGTAATATTCCATTCTAGCATGACTGGGAGAAGGCAAAAGGTATCATTCCACAGTAGAGTTGAGAGTCCAGAATTAGAGAACTAAACATTTATTTTTCTAGGGGATTCTGCCATCCACAGTTGTGGAATTTCAGGTAGAAAAGTACCATACCATTAAGTCTTTCTAACATATCTCATCTAAATTATCATAGCCACAAAAAAGATACTATCTAAAATGTGAAGTTTTGTTAATTACAGGGCACCAATAACAATAAAGTTGTTTGCCTACAGATTATGGGATATCACACTTACTTTATTTAGATTCCAAAGAAGGTAGGATGTTAACACTGCTAAAACAAATGCTTGCTTTTAAGTAATATTTTGACAGAGGCTGCTGAAAAATCAAATTGTCAACCCCAAAGGTTTAATGGAGCAAAAGAAGACTCATTACATTTAATGTCACTTGTTAACAAGGTAGGGTCATTCTTGCCAATATATTGGGCCTTGATCACTTTGAACAAATACAAAATGTTTAATTCAGACTGCCTTTCCCCAAAATATAACTACACATCTTTCAAGAAGGATATGCTCAAGACACAAAAGAAAGGGAAAAAAAATCAACTCTCTTAAGGAAATTATAATAAAGAGGATAAATCTGTAGGGCAGGCCATTAGATGATCATTCCACTGCTATCACTGAGCCCCTATTTTGTACAAAGTCCTGTCCTAGGAACCCAGAAGGATCCCACAAGAAAAAGAAAGAGAGAGAGAAAGATAAGAGGATGAAAGAGAGGGAGGAAGGGAGAGAGACAATCTTGCCTTCAGTCTTACAATACAGCTCACTAAATAAAAGGGATGCCAGTGAAAAGTTAATTAACAATACAAGGAAGTGAGGCCAATGAGTTGTACGCATAATATAAGCTCAGAGATCTGGGAGAGAGAAATCGGTGCAGGTCAAAGGGTCAAAAATAATTTCAGGGAAGAAGTGGAGGTATAAACATGACACTTCACATTGATTAGAACTGAAAAATTCGCAGGGGGCGATGTCTCCGTCAGTTCAGCCTGATGTCATGAAGCACGAAAGACTAGGCGGCTTATAAACAAAAGCCATTTATTTCCCACAGTTCTGGAGGCTGGAAATCCTAGATTTCAGGGTCCGGTGAGCTCTCTCCCAGGTTACACAGGGCCAGCTTCTTGGCGTATCCTCACGTGGCAGGAAGAAGGCAAGAGCCCTCTCTAGGATCCCTTTTATACAGGCGCTAATCCCAGCCAGGTATTCTTCCCCAGCTTCTCCTAGTAACCAGTGGAATGCATAGATAATGCCACCAGTTGGACTGGAGACACAGGGAATCCCTTCTGGCATGGAGCAAAGAATAAAAACTATGCGTAGGAGACCCAGAAACGGGGCGCCTGAGTGGCTCAGGCGGTTAGGCATCTGACTCTTGATTTCAGCTCAGGTGGTGATCTCAGGGTTCCCGAGATCGAGCCCCATGTCTGACTCTGAGCTGACACCGAGGAGCCTGCTGGGGATTCTCTCTCTACCCCTCCCCTGCTCTACCCCTCCCCCACTCGTTCTCTCTCTTTCTCTCTCTCAAAATAAATAAATAAATTTAAAACAGAGAGAGAGAGAGAGAGAGAGAGACCCCGAGAAGATAATTTCTGCCTTGGTGGCTTCAACCCAACTCACTCACCTAGATAGGCCAACTTAATTTGCCAAAAAGTTACCTAGAGGAATTATTGAATATTTGGGTGGTATAATTTTTTTTACATAAATAAACAGAAGTCTCAGAGGCAAGTGATGCGACCTTTGAAGATAAATATGCCGAAACTCACATATCTAAATTAACAACCCCTCCCCCAAGCGTAATGACTCTGGACTGTCAGTCATGATGCCAAGAGCAGCCATTTCTTCAAAGACTGGAGTTCTTCCTTGAAACAGTCCTAGAGCCAACTCAGAGAAGCAACCTGTTTCACTGCCTCCCAGCCATGTTTCATTTTTGACCAAAAATGGCATCACCCAGCTTAGACACCCACTTTAGTCATCACACTTGGCTGCAAAGACCCTTATTTGTATCCAAAATAAAATCCTCCTTCAAAGAGAGATTTGCCACCACAGGGGATATTCAAAGAATGAGCTGCAGGCTCCAAAGGCAATTTCAATGGATCCATTCCAAAAATATTGAAGAAGCGGCAGCATTACCAGGAAAGGTGTATGCACTTCCCGAATGACAACCTTAAAAGGGCCAGAGTGCTTTTGAATGTGCGTTTGGGTTTGTCCGTTGTAATTAATTATACTCTGATGCTAGAATTCAACTCACAAAGTTGCACATAAAGGCCAATTTCACCCAGGCAATTTCCTTTAAAACGTTACATATTTTTTTCAGTTTCCCCCCATTATACTGTCATTTTAACTCTTTGCTAAAACAGAAACACCAGATTTGGTTTAAATGACCTTTACTTAGCCCAGAGTCACTTGAAGAGTTTCACTTTGAACGGTATCGTTTTTCACATGCTAAGCCCTCAAGCAGGTATGCATTTCCCATAAAAGTGTTCATCTGGATTTTAGGCTCTTTTTGGTGTCTCTATGAGTGGATTTTATTTTTCTTAATAATAAAACCACATTTTTTTTTAATAGCTCTCCCTCTTGTGGAGTTCCTAGAGTTGTAGTTCAACACACAGGAGAAACTCAATAAAAGTTTTATTTATTGACAAACATGGGCTTCCTTCAAAGAGCAGCTATGATTTCAAACAATTCCCAGTAGCTAAGGATGAAGTAACTTTGCAGGGGAATCTGTGCTCTTAGAGGCGCTGAAGCCCACAGCTCTGTGCTTGTAAATTTCCATGGAAGCTTGCAAATTACTTAATCTCTTGAGTTTCAGGTCCTTCTTTGTAAATAACAATCTACCTAAAGGATTGTTCTAAAATAAATGATATATTCTACGTAAATAACTATTGTTATTGAGACCAATCTCTGATGCGGGTGGCCCTCAATCCCCCTGTGATGTATGGACACGTCAACTCAGCTACTTTAGAAGGTTTCTCAGTAATAAGAACTGACCTGAATTAAATTGGCCTTCCCCTTCAGAAACTTCTAGAAGCTTACAAGTTTATCAGTTCCAACAAAAGCATAGACAAATTAGTTATCCATGCCCTTGAGGGTGCTACAAAAGAACAAGCTGTCTGAGTGGGGCTCCTGGGTGGCTCAGTGGGTTCAGCAGTTGACTTTTGGTTTGGGCTCAGGTCATGAACTGAGTTCGTGCGTTCAAGCCCCACATGGGGCTCCACGCTGTCAGCATCAAGCCTGCTTGGAATTCTCTCCCTGCCTTTCTCTCTCTCTCTGTGTGCGTCTCTGTCTCTCTCAAAATCAATACACTTAAAAGTTTTTTAAAAAAAGAACAAGCTATCTGAGTGGTAAATCCTACTACACATCATAAATCTATTTCTCCAAGTATTAAGAGTAAGAATAATTTTTCAACGATGACACTTAACCAATTCCCAACTTTATAAATGTCCTTTTAAGAAATTTTATTTTCACTGTAATTGAGACCAGGTGATGATGGGGATGGCTATCCTAGATGACCAAGGTCCCGGACTACCACTTTACCGTCTAAGAGCTCTAAATCAAAATTCCATGTTTCCCCTTTCCTTGATTCACATTGCAGAATAAATTATGAAATAAATAGCATACCCTGTTGATCAATCAGTTTAATGATGGAAAGTCAGAGCTTCTAGAAATATCAAATCATAATTACAAGAAAGAATGAGCCTGTAGACGTTTTTTTTTTTTTTAAGTTGGCACAAACTACACTTTTCATTTATTGTGATCTTTTTTTCACATGAAGAAACACATTGTCATCTCTATTTCTTCAGATACACAGAGTATCGCGACTTTTTAAAAAACATTTCTTGACATTAAAAAACAAAAAAAAAAGGCGGGGGATGTTGCCTGGGTGGCTCAGCTGGTTAGGTGTCCAACTTCGATTCAGGTCATGATCTCGAGGTTTGTGAGTCGGAGCCCCACGTCAAGGACAGCTCAGAGCCTGGGTCCTTTCTCTCTGTGCCCCTCCCCCACTCACGCGCTCTCCCTCTCTCTCTCCCTCTCTCTCTCTCTCTCTCTCTCAAAAATGAATAAACATTTAAAAAAAATTTTTAAACATTTTTTAAATGTTGAATGTTACTGTAGGAAGAAATGTGCAACAAAAGTTTAAACATTGGGAAAAGGTAGTAGGACTTGTTCTTATTTATGGTGGATTCTAATAAGCACTGTTACTCTCATGGTAATTGTTCTTTTGAGCAATATTTTGCTATCAGGGAATCCACAACAGCAGTATCTTAGCTTTCCCAGAAAAAAAAATAATGATAATATAAACTGAGACATCTAGTGGGGCCAAATGGGAATGTTCCGCTGTGGCTTATTTTTAACCTCAGGACAGATTCTTCCCTAAACCATGGAGGGCTTTCAATAGCTTTTAAAACCTACCCATTTACCCCTTGAACAGTTAGTAATATGTCATTCTATCTTTAGATTAAGTACTTACCGGTGCCAATGAAGGTATAGAAGTTCGAAAACCAGTTGATCTGACTGTAAATGCTTTCGGGAATTTAACCCACAGTCTGAAAACTAAAACATCAGTTTGGATGGAAAGCTCTTTTATTCCCTAGTGAAATGACTCACTGAGATTTTGTGCTCTGGGAATGAAGGGCACACTGGGAGTCTGGAATCCTGTAGCGTCGATGATGCAGAGGCTGAAAATACTTGACATTTTTAGTTGTTTGACGTGCTGCTACATGAAAGCAGTGTTGCAGTGCCCTATCACAGTCCTAGCCCCAAACAAAGTGATAAATGCTGCCGTGTACCCCCTGAAATATAAGACCAACTTGAAAAGGGGAAATGGCTACAGGAAGGTTATACCAAATATTAATAACAGGACTGTGAACAGTACCTAAATGTCTGCACAGATTTAAACAGCTGTGCATGAGTGTGACGAAAAAAAAATAATTTCTATCATATGTTTTCCATGTCCTTTAATTTATGGTTTTATTTATTTGCATTGTAGAACAAAAACCAGATTGAGTCTGTAAAGAGGATCCCTAAGGTACCATTTATAGATAACTCTGGTTGGAGATTGTCCAAGAGGAATGACACTATTCGGCTTGCTGAATAGTGGGTTCAAATGAAACAGCTCTGAATTCGGTAGGGAAAAAAAATGTTCATAAGGTAACGTTTTGACATGATCATTAAGATGCCCGTAGTTCAAAATGAAAAACGTTGTTCCCAAAGTCATACACAAACATAAAGTCAAAAACACTTGCCCAACACGCCTACACTCACCACAACCCCAAGGTAAAGCTTGGAAATGGACGGGAGTGATCTTATACAGAGCAGGATCACAGTATGTTTTATTCAATTCATTGTTTGGAAAATAAGTACTAATTAACTCCGTATAGAGAAGGGTGAGGCAGATAAAAGAATGAATTCCTCCGCACTTGCATTCTCCTTTGGGAGGTCAACTTCAGATGAAAGGACAAACCACCACAGGCGGTATATGCCTTACTACCAGCAGTTAAGTTACAGATCAAATGGGCGCTAGAGTGAACAGAGGGTAATATAGACTTGGATTCTGGGAAAGACTTTGTGGACGAAAAGGAATGTGAACTATGTCCTAAACAATGGGTGGGATTGGGATAGGCTAAGAAAGGCATTCCTAGAGGTATGACAGGAACTGAAACAAAATCTTAGAGGTAGATATGAGCTTAGGACAGGAGTTTCTGTTAGCAAATCATGGAGAAAAGTGTTCTAAAGAAAAAAAAGAAGAAGAAGAAGGCTCGTTGCACCCCCTCGGACCTGGGATAGAATGGAGATAATAACTATAAGCCACCGGGATTCCGTGAAAACCCGATGAATTCTATAGGAGGTATGTTGGTGATGCCAGGAAGGAAGTCAGCGATAACTTGAAGCTTCAGAGGATGAGTATCAGTATGGCCTAAACACTGACTTTCCTCTCGGTGCTAGAACAGGTGATATTGGTAGGATATTAAAAAATATAAATCTTGACTTAAGCTTTAAGGAAAATGTAAGCCAATCATCAGGATAAAATTTGTGTTCAAACATATTTGGAAACACATACAAATAACTTATGAGTAATATAGAATGTGATGAATGGCTAAGATAAATCAGAGGGTAAAAAATAAGAAACCAAAATTTGCAGAACTTAAGCTTTCTGTAAATTCCTCCCTTTTTTAAAGGAAGTACATTATTATGATGGTTGATTTTATGTGTCACCTTGTGCAGGCCACGGTTCTCAGATACTTGATCAAACACGCTTAGATGTTGCTATGAAACTATTTTTTAGATGAGATTAATATTGGAGTCAATAGACTTTGAGTAAAGCAGATTACTCTCTGTAATATGGTGAGCCTCATCCAATCAGTTGAAGGCCCCCCAAAAAAGACTGATCTCCGTCAAGGAAGAGGGTAGTTGGCCTACAGACCGTCTTTGGACTTTAACTACAAGATGAGCTTTTCCTTAGGTCTCCAGCCTGCTGGCCTACCCTGCAGATTTTGGACTCGCCAGCCTCCACAATCACATGAACAACTTCCTTAAAATAAGTTTTTGTCTCTGTCTCTCTTTACACACACACACACACACATAGATGGAAGCAGCAAAGAAATCTCTGCACATAGAGAACTTTATCAGATGTTCAAATGTGTTTTATAGGGCCGTTACCTGTATTGTCTTTTCCTCGGAATGTGAAATTCATTTCAAAGCATGATCGGAAATGAAGTTAATTAAGAGTAGAAAGCGGTGAGAAAATGCTCTTCTATTATAACACAGGTAGTGGTGAACTGGTCTAGAGTCATATGATTAATGTTAAGTATTAACATAACATGCATGAAATGTGGCCATTAGGAAAAATTATAATTATATATAATATATATGTAAATATATAATTAAAATAATATATAATATATGTAATACATATGTAAATATATAATATATGCAAATATATAATATATGTAAATATTTATTATATATACTCATATAATTTCTTATATCACCAAATAATATATTTACTGGGAGGATACTCCCCCTTCAAAGTACCCCTTTTCCAGTATGGCAGTTCCTCAAAGAGCTAAACACAGAACTGTTATGTGATCCAGCAATTCTACTTCTAAGCATACACCCAAAAGAAGTGAAAGCAGGGACTCACGCAGATCTTTGTACACAAATATTCACAACGTTGCTTGCGGTAGCCAAAAAGTAGAAATGACCCAAATGTCCATCAGTGAATGAGTGAATGAACAAATGGCGTATATACATGTGAGAGAATATTACTCAGCCACAAAAAGGAATGAAATTCTGATGTATGCTACAATACGAGTGAACTTTGAAAACATTATGCTAAGAGAAATAAACCAGAGACTAATGGTCAAATATGAAGGATTCCACTTACAGGTACTTAGGCTACTCAAATGCATACAGGTAGAAAGTTGAATGGTAGTTACTAAGGGCTGAGGGAAGGAGGGATTGGAAGCTCGTGCTTAGCGAGGACAGAGTTTGTGTTTGAGATGATGAAAGGTTCTGGAGCGGGATGGTGGTGATGGTTGGACAACAATGTCAATGCCCCTGCCCTGTGTACAGTAAAACCTTGCTTTGGGAGCATAATTCATTCCAGAAACATGCTTGTAGTCCAAAACACTTGTATATCAAAGAGAATTTCAAGAGCCTTCGGCTCAGTTGTGATCATGTGACATTGGGAATCACGTACTACTCACATTGCAAGACATCTCTTGTTTATCAAATTAAAATTAATTAGAAATGTTTGCTCATCTTGCGGGACATTCACAGAATAAGTTATTCGCAATCCAAGGTTTTACCGTACTAAAAAATGGCTACAACGGTCAATTCTGTGCTGTATATTTTACTACAATAAATAAGTGTCTCTTTTCTAGGCAGGCGAGTAAGCCTGCCAAGGGGGCTGAAAAAAATTAGTAGCTATCAGAGTTTGGCAGAGACACCCTGAGTTTAGGAAGAGAAAGATAATTAGGTTGGGGCCGACACTGGAAAGAGACAAAGAAATCTGCTGAATGTGAACTTGAGGGTCTCAAGACAATGATGGTGTCTGTATCTTGAGCCAGTACAAATTGAATGAGCCAAAGTACACATAGTAGTGAGTAGCACGAGCCCCTCAGAGGATACACTCCCACACAAAAACACACGCAAGAACTTTCCATCTAAATATTTATTCATGAATAATAGGGGTGATGCAAACAATCCTGAATTTGTTCTTGAAACATTCATATAATTAAAGTTCAAAAAAAACCAAAAAACATTTATTGAGCTTCAACTGAACCCAGTAAGAACATGTGTTATATGGGTTTCCCATTTGTCACCATTTCTCATTTCATGTGGATAAATTTAATATATTATAATCATTTCCTACTTCTTTACGAGAGGAGTCTTAATTTCATTAAAAATACTCAAAAGGTCATCCACGACCCGGAAGTTGATGCTCACTGACAGCGAGGAGTTCATCTGAGCCTGTGGGTTGATTCCTTCCATGTGCCTCTTCATATGGCTCCAATCCCAAATTGCTTGGGCTTCCTCACAAGGTGGTAGTCAGATTAGGAAAGCAGTGGTCCCAAGAGAATGGCTTTTTAGAATGTAGCCTTGGAAGTCACACAGCATCACCTCTAATATAAATTGGCTCTAGTCTTAGGTTTACCTACATCAGATTCAAAGAGGGAGGAAGGGACATAACTTCCCCCTCCCCTCTCAATGGGATAAGTGTCAATACCATAGTGTAAGCACAGCATATGAAATAGATATTATTGCAGTCATTTTGGGAAAATACAGTCTACCACATTGGAAATGATAAAGGAGAACCACAGCCAAATACTAATTTAAAAATTTTAGTTTAGTTAAATCTAAGATGAATACCATACTTACATACGTGGGATCTCCTAAAAGCGGTATTAGGAAGTTGTTTACTTTTGGCACCTTATCAGTTTACCAGTCCCTCCTTCTACTCCCCTACTCTCCTTGAGGCCTCGATTCTTCTAAATGTCAATTCTAGAAGCTTCGTTATCTCTGCCACTGAAGGTGGCCTTTCTGATAATCATGACTGATAGTATTTTGTTATTCTACCCTTATCATTATTTCCCTGATACTTATTTTGAACCTCATCTTAAACCTATCAAATAATTGTCATAGTAAATGAGTCATCCAATATAGAAAACTCACAGAGAGCTTGAGATATATATATGTATCTAAATGCTATTATATATATATATATATATATGTGTGTGTGTGTGTATATATATATGTATACATATCTGTTGATGGACAAATTTTAAAAGAAGATAAAATTATGCTTCCTATACAAATATACAATGGATATTTTATTAAATGTTTCCTTTAACTTAACTAACGAGTGAACAAATGAGATGTTATGACAGGTTTGAAGAACTCAAAGGACTGCATATTTATGGTAGAAATGCTGAAATGAATTTATAAATGCATGCAAAACCGGCCAAACTGCTCAATATCCACAGGGTGATGATCATCTGTTATGATCTCCAAGGGGCACAATTCACAATTTCACAGACAGGAACTATTTCCATTTCTATCCATTTCTACAAGTTAGCTTCTGTCCCTAGAGAGTTGTAAAAGAACCTCATCCAAGATAAAGGCACACCTCCTCCCCACCCCCCCCACCCCAGAGGATAACTTGATCTCCAAAGCCTCTTGCATTTCACTGAAAGGATATTCAATAATCTCTTCTACCCATGTCAAAATCCAACATGGATCTTCCCTAAGTCTTAAAGAATCATCATTATTGACTTAACCAGTCAGGCCCCCGTTCGTTTTCTAAAATTTTAGTGGTAGAAATAATAAGACCATAAAATCAGGCAGAGGGAACAGAAGGAACAGGCAACAAGGTGTTCATTTCTAGATTGTTCATTTCCAGATCCTTTCATCTCGACCTCCTCATTCATATGCACACTGGCTTTCCTGACATACACATTCTTTTCCGTCAAGACAGCAGTCTGGAAAATGAATGCCTACTATAGTGCAGTTCAATGTATGCAGTGAGAAGAAGAGAATTCCAACCGATGAACTTCCAGATGGCTGTTGGGCCTTAAAGAGGACCATATTTCCACCCGTGCCCAGAGACAAACAGGAGACCATTGTGGAACTCCCAACTCGGCTGTTCGGGACTTAAGATGAACTCCTCTGCAGAAGCCAAGTCCTACATAAACAGGATTTCTGGGTGGTCATCCTGGCAGTGTGTCGTATGATTCACTGAAGAAGGGAGTATTAAAGATGACAGAGGCACAGATGACCCCTACGAGGTTCAAATTAGAGAGAATCCAGGAGCAATAACGAATCCAAAGAGAAATTGAAGCTGAATATTATTTTGTCCAAATTCAAACTACTCTCTCAGCGGGGAACACAGCCCATCAACAAACATCTCTTCATTTTATTGGGCTTAACACCAAACCAGATTTCCTCATTCAGCTCTCTGTTATGCTCAGGCTTCATGCCGGAATTAACATGCAGTGTTTGTCTTATTTATTCCTGACTCTCTCACTGGGAATTCAATATTTGGATTACATTAGCCATGACAATGAGAGTTCTGGTGGTAAAAACGTGGTCACAATCAGCGGCCAAGCTCATCAGTTACAACGTTGCATGCCAGGCACACACATTTGCTTCATGCATTGGTGTCCGTGTTTTAAGTTTTCTCCACAGGTTTCCTTTAAAAAAATTTTTTTATTTTACCCTCATAATAAGTTCTAAGATAAGTAAAGCAGATACTATCATCATATATAATAGCACAAGTGGGGGAGGGGCAGAGAGAGAAAGAGAGAGAGAGAGAGAGAGAGAGGGAATCCCAAGCAAGCTCCGGGTTGTCAGCGCTGAGCCCAGGTTTCATCTCCCAAACCCTGAGATCATGACCCGAGCTGAAATCAAGACTTGGACGCTTAACCAACTGAGCCACCCAGGCGCCCCTAAATTTGTTTTTTATATCATACAAGATAGCAGTGATGAATCCTTGGGCAAAAATCACATGTGCACATGACAGGGGCTAGAAGTAAACATTGAGACATGACACTTTGCCCACAATTTATATGAATAACAAATGACAAGTTCAGAGCACAGCTGGGGAGAAGGGACAGTGTCAGCCAAATGCTTTCAACACAAATTTCAAGCTCTCGAAATGGTTTATTCAGGTTGGTTTAGGTTTTTTGGCCATTGGTTTTGGAGTTTCAAAGTGGATTTGACCTTGGACATACAGATAAGTGGAGTTGAAAGGCAATTTCTACAGCATACAATAACACTGATTCATCTGCTGTCTTCCCACCATATTTTGCCTTTTAAAGAACTTATAAATGCAAGAGTAGTCTGAGACTATATGAAGAATACATATGAAGAGTGAAGGAGATACTTTGATGTTGAATGTCTGTCACAGAAAATTCCTTACGACCTTCTAAGCAAAGCACTATTATTAGAGGTTATCAACTTAGCTATAAAAACAACTGCTACATCTAATAAATATTTCTTGCTGACCTATCTCATATTGTGCCAGCATAAGATGCATGTACAGAAATTAAATCATGTGTCTTTATTCCTCACCCACTTTATTTCATGGTATGAGCAAGTGACTTTCAGTACCGTGGATGATTAAGCAGGTCAAAGAAATATTGCTACTTCGACGTGCATTTAATTCAATTTAATTTAATTTTTAACATGAAATTAATTGTCAAATTGGCTTCCATACAACACCCAGTGTTCATCCCAACGGGTGCCCTACTCAATGCCCATCACCCACTTTCCCCTCTCCCCCACCCCCATCCACAGTTTGTTCTCTGTATTTAAGAGTCTCTTGTGGTTTACCTCCCTCCCTCTCTGTTTGTAACTATTTTTTCCCCTTCCCCTCCCCCATGGTCTTCTGTTAAGTTTCTCAGGATCCACATAAGAATGAAAACATACGGTATCTTTCTCTGTATGACTTATTTCACTTAGCATAACACTCTCCAGTTCCATCCACGTTGCTACAAAAGGCCATATTTCATTCTTTCTCATTGCCAAGTAGTATTCCATTGTGTATATAAACCACAATTTCTTTATCCATTCATCAGTTGATGGACATTTAGGCTCTTTCCATAATTTGGCTATTGTTGAAAGTGCTGCTATAAACATGGGGGTACAAGTGCCCCTATGCATCAGTACTCCTGTATCCCTTGGGTAAATTCCTAGCAGTGCTATTGCTGAGTCATAGGGTAGAACTCTTCTTAATTTTTTGAGGAACCTCCACACTGTTTTCCAGAGTGGCTGTAGCAGTTTGCATTCCCACCAACAGTGCAAGAGGGTTCCCGTTTCTCCACATCCTCGCCAGCATCTATAGTCTCCTGATTCGTTCATTCTAGCCACTCTGACCAGCGTGAGGTGGTATCTCAGTGTGGTTTTGATTTGTAGTTCCCTGATGAGGAGTGACGTTGAGCATCTTTTCATGTGCCTGTTGGCCATCTGGATGTCTTCTTTAGAGAAGCGTCTGTTCATGTTTTCTACTCATTTCTTCACTGGATTATTTGTTTTTCGGGTGTGGAGTTTGGTGAGTTCTTTATAGATTTTGGATACTAGCTCTACGTGCATTTTAAACTTCAGTTTAGAAAGTGGAAGGTTTACAAGTAAGTTTGTTTACCCAATTAAAATCCAATTTAACATCTGGGGCCCCTGGGTGGCTCAGTCGGTTGGGCATCTGACATTGGCTCAGGTCATGATCTCACGATTTGTGAGTTCGAGCCCCAGGTCGGGGCTCAGAGCCGGGAGCCTGCCGTGGATTCTGCGTCTCCCTCCCTCTCTGCTCCTCCCCTGCTCACACTCTGTGTTTTCCTCTCTCTCTCAAAAATAAATAAATACTAAAAAAATTTTAAATTCAATGTAACATCTAATAGGTATAGGCCAAAAAAATCTGAACACAAAGTTGGTTTTTTTGCTTCTTTGTTTGTTCGGCTTTTGAACTAAGTGGGACTTTCTAACAGGGCCATAGGTATGTAGGCTCAGATCCTAACTGGTTATGGCCCGAACAGCACTATCTCAGTAGCAAGGCTAATGGCAAATGAATTTCAGGCACTTTTTTCATCACTTAAAAAAAAAAAAAAAACTATTGTAATTTTCCTCTTAGTTTTAAAATCTGGAGATTAATGAATCTTTCATAAATAGATTTGGACAGGAAAAGCCTGTCAGGACAGCATCATCTAGGTAAGTTCAAGAAAGTTTTGTTTCTGATGTAGATGATGTATTTTTCCATCCAATTTTGATGGTCTCAAAATTGAATATTGAAAAAAAAAAGTGAAAGAAAGCTTCTGGTCAAAAGCAGGAATTATAACCAAGCCGTGTAGAATTTTGCGGTAGTTTTGCAAAGTAAGAATATTCTCTACTACCAAATCAGAAACTGATGATCCCTCCAAAGGCATAAAAACCCTTTGATGATGAAAGCGAACTCCCAGGACAATTTGATTCCTTTTTTCCAAAGTGAGCCTCCACCCTGAATTTCCAACCATAATACTTAATTTGGCAAGGGGGACAGTAGCATAAAAATGCATTTTGTTCATGAATTATATTTTTTCCTGTTCTCCATGACATTTATGCACGCCAGATATAAGTGACCACACATGTATTAAGTAACAAAGGTGTCTTTCCTTTCCAGTAGCACACATTTTATTAATAAGGACTTGACCCAATAGTCAGAGTAAAGAGAAAATTTAAACTGATTTCTGGAAATAAATGGCAGAGCCCATCTGAGGTGAATTATCTCTTCCAAAGTTCCAGTTCCTTTTAGCATCTCCGAAAGTCACTTGCCAAAAAAAGAAAAGCCATTTCTTGGAAGAAATAATTTACTTCAGGCGGAAATGGAGCAAAGGTATAGCTCTTGACTCAGCAAGGTCTCCAACCCAGGCTTGGGATCCGGATTACTGAATGGACCTCAACAGTCCAATACTGAAATCACATTGTAAGGTCTAAAGCCATTGCTTTCTATTTATAGTGTTCTATTTGAAGACTCTTCTGATTCTAAAAAGGGCTAGTTAAAAAGCGTTAGCCTAAAACGCACACCCTCACAAAACTCAACGTTGGCACCCTTTCCCAGATCACACACATTATCTGATCTTTCTGGAGGTAATCGTTTATGGAGAGGAAACACTCAGCTTACTCAAGGGTATTTATTGGTATGGTCGGTTTAAAACTATTATCTCAGCGCGCCTGCGTGGCTCAGTCGGCTGAGCGTCTAACTTTGGCTCAGGTCACGATCTCAAGGTTGGTGAGTTCAAGCCTCATGGCAGGCTGGCTGCTGTCAGCGTGGAGCCTGCTTGGGAGCCTCTGACCGCCCCCCCCCCCTTGTCCCTCCCCCACTTGCATGCACTCTCTCTCTCTCTCTCTTAAAAAATAATAAATAAGCTTCAAAAAAAGGAAATAAAAGTATTATCTCATTTGTTCTCATTCTAGGTATAAATTCTTCTCAAGTAGCTTCCTTTGTGCCAGAAAACCTGAAAATCTAATTTCAGCACGGATGTGGGTGTTTTCTGAATGTTGTGCTGATCACTGACATTGTTCTCCTTGTATCCAGTTTGCTTCTTATGTGTATTTTAACTTCATTTTAGATTCCCATGTCTGGATTTAATGTGCTGTAAGGAGTTCGCTTTCAGCGTTAATCTTCACCAGCCCTTTTACAGTCATGCCCCACGTTGCCTTAGGTACAGCTGCACTCTAGTTTCTATTTGCCTTTCTTTCTCATCGCTGAAGGACAAGCTTTGACTCCACGACACTTTGTCCCCACCCCAAGCAGAATCTCATCCGGGACTTCAAATTCCAGATTTGGGGATAGGAGGGGGAACAAGGATGTAGTTAGTTTCTCTTTGTCACTGATATTCCCTAGTGGGAGCTCCTGGCGCTGGCTTGAAGGAGGTTTTCCAAAACGAACATGATCTGCGTAGCTCATCAAATTTCTTCTGCACGCAGGGGGGCGTAAACATATCAAAAACAGTGAACTGTGATTTTCTGCATAAACTGAACATTTGGTGACATGTTGGGCTCCTAATTTCAAGAGGATAAGTATATTGACTGGACATAAGGAGCACAAATACAAATACACGTGGCATCTGGAGTTTGAAGAATGAAGTTAAGATAAGAAGGGGATACACGGCAGGGCGCCTGGGTGGCTCAGTCCGGTAAGTGCCTGACTTCGGCTCAGGTGATAGTCTCATGGCTTGTGAGTTTCAGCCCTGCATCAGGCTCTGTGCAGACAGCTCAGAGCCTGGAGCCTGCTTCAAATTCTGTGTCTCCACTCTCTCTCCCACTCCCATGCGCTCTCTCTCTCTCTCTCTCTCTCTCTCAAAAATAATAAACATTAAAAAAGAGAAGAAAGGTATATTGCGCTCAGCATTTATTAAATAATAATTTCTACATAAATAGAAATTATTTATTAAAGGTAATAAATCCCAGTTTGGCAACGTAAATTGAATTTACCCCTTGATTTGGATAAATCAGAGGGACTCAATGTCTGGGAGGTTTGCATGAAGTTTATGAGAGCTCCCTGGATGAAAAAGCACACACAGAGGAAAGTTGAGGCATATGAAGTTGGACCTGGAAAATGATCCCAAGAATCAAAGGAAGAATGAATCTGAATATGGCGGGCTGTCTGCTCCTTGTATGGTCCCACGGCCAACTTTATGCAATTTCACTTGAGCTCTATGGAATGATCCAAACGAGGAACAGAAAGAATGCTTCCAACTGAAACTCTGCAAGGAACTAAGAGCGCAAAGGAGGAAGACATGACGTGTGGAACTCACAGGTGATGAGAGGATACTCACCATTTCCGAGTTATCTCTTCCCCACATGGACTCCCAAGGAAAACAGTAACTGTTAGCTGGATTATGGGTTTGAACGCTGGGGGATGGCTTCTGCAGAGGCTGCAGAGGACACTCTTGTCAATGACAGCAGTGATAAGAAACAGTAGGACACAGTGGCATGGGCCCTGGCTTGTGGCACCTGTAGAAACATCAGACAACATCTGATTGCTCTGCGAAGCCAGTGTAAGACACAAGGAAAATGGACATGCTTGGTATATTTCAGAGCTGAGTTTGTGTGTCCTCACAAGACATCCTCTGGAGACATCCAGAAATATCTAGGAGGGACGATGTAGGTTTCCTGTAGGTCTGGAAGGGGGAGAAGTCAGAGGACACTCAAGGAGACTTACCATGACCCATATTTTTGCCCTGAAACCTGTACAGTCTGAGAAAACACATGCTGTACCCTTAAAGAGCTGCCTATGTCGGTCGGAAGAATATGCAGTGGATAC
Organism: Panthera uncia; assembly: GCF_023721935.1. NCBI lineage: Eukaryota > Metazoa > Chordata > Mammalia > Carnivora > Felidae > Panthera > Panthera uncia. The sequence continues at coordinate 17,368,382 of NC_064810.1, forward strand.
TGTGAGCCAGCTTATTCAACTTCTGTTCATTCCTGCCTACCAGAATTGAAAATAAAACTTTCCTTCTTGCTTGCTATTAAGGAGTCCCAGCAATGGCCAATGAGACTGGCAGAATTCCTCTCAAATGATAATGGCAAAACCTTGTGAGAAGAAAGCTTTGGCCATTTACACTTGCCCTCTTCTTCCTGTCTGGAATGAGGATTGTGATGGCTGGAGTTGCAAGAATCATTTTGTGATCATGAGGTCAAAGGCAGTACGAGACAACCGAGGGAGCCTGGTTCCTCAGTGGCGTAGTTGACATTGGCAAAAACACTAGGCTATCCCTTTCTGGACTTTTTGGCATATGAGAAAACAAGTCACTTACTCAAGCTACTATTTGGTTGCCTGTTCACATGTAGTCTATCGGCTTCTAAATTGTTTTGTTTGGTACATATTCTACTATTCTAAATAAGCTGTTCCTCAGCTGATACAAACTAAACTTGCTGTTTTATGGTTAGTCAGAATGACATAAAAAAGAGCTCCCAACATTTGTTGGATCATCCTGTTGGTACAGAACAGAGATCAGATACTGATTAATTACTTGGGATCCTTTGAAGGCAAAGTGTTCATTCAAAACACCAAACACCATATCTGCTTTTATTGTCTTTTATTTCTTTTCATTTTTATAGCAGGGCAATAGAAATGGAGGTAAAAATATCCCAACCCATGAATTGATTGGCAAGGGATAAATGTTAGCTTTCATCTTTTATCTAAGTTGTAAATAAAAGAGTCAAAATTCCATGGCTTTAGTGATATTAAACTAAAAACACCAAGAAACTATTTTGATACTCCACTCTTCTGTTCCTGTTTGCCTGTACTTTCGCATTTATTATTGTTAATCAAAGTTGTTTATTCTATATGAACACAAAAATCTGCGGTTCGCCAGCTTGAGCTGAAGGCTTTTCCAGATTATGGAATTATCTCCCAAAGTGAAGGCTTTTGTGGTGAGCTGTAGTCCCGTCTCCTCTGCAGGCCTAACACACATAAATGGGGACAGCAGTTTTCAGACATATGTGCCATTTGGAGAAAAATAAAATTTATTGCAGTTTTATTTTTTAATTTCAGTAAAACCATCAAATACCCATTCAGCAGAGATAAAAGAAAGAGAGCGGTAAAATAAAAGGAAAATCTCGTCCAAGAACCAGTGAGCCCGACTCTCCAGTGGAAATAGTGTCTGCACCTTGAATGCTCCACACACTGATTAGGATAATATGATCCAGATGGCCACACCAAGACGAATCCTTTCATGAGGAAAGTTCTGGGTGGGGTGGGTTATTGTGATCAATGGAATAAACTGCAGCTGGATGAACTCTGGGTTACCTTTGAGAATTGCTAAATTAATGATGATTACATAGATTCTGACAAATTTCCCCGGAATTTTTCTAAGATGGCTGGTTAAAAAGAGGAGAGGAGAGGAGAGGAGAGGAGAGGAGAGGAGAGGAGAGGAAAGGAGGAAAGAGAAGGGAAGGGAAGGAAAGGAAAGGAAAGGAAAGGAAAGGAAAGGAAAGGAAAGGAAAGGAAAGGAAATGTGTTTAGGGGCTAGATCTTCTCATGGCAAGAAAGGGCAGCCTCTTAGAGACTGTGAGGGACCCGGAAGGATTTGAGATCGCGGGACTTGGACATGGCCAAGTGCAGCAGGCAAGCCCCACTACAGCTCTCACGTGGTTCATAGCCATCACCAATGCTGACTGGTTGGGGCGCTCCCTGTACCAACTGATAAATATTTTGAATAACACCCCTGATTTTTATCCGGAATTTTTGCCATGGATTCAATTTCCAGGGTAAACCAAAGGTGGGTCAAATCTATAAACCGAAAACATCTCAAATGGGATGGGAATAGAGATGAATTTCGTCCATTAAATGCTCATGGAATGCTCACCACACAGAGCTTTGTAGGAGCTCTCTATGTAGGAGGTACTACATATTCAGTTAATAATACTTCATTTTGTATCACCCAAGAACTTAGGCTCTCTCGTGCCAGAACCACTTAGATGTGCCCCTAAATTATTCCCATGACTGGTTCTGAATCAGTTCATTCGTTTGGTATTCATGTAATGAGCCCTTCCTACCAGGTTGGTATTCAACCAGGGACTAAAGTTGAATGAGTTAGGTAGGTGACGACTGGGTACCTTAATTCTTTTAAACCATTCTATTTTAGAATACTTAGCAGTAATTTGCTTAACTAAATAGACTTCTTTTTTTAATTTTTTTAGTGTTTATTTATTTTTGAGAGAGAGAGAGAGAGACAGGCAGACAGACCGTGAGCAGGGGAGGGGCAGAGAGAGAAGGAGACACCGAATCTGAAATAGGCTCCAGGCTCCAAGCTGTCAGTACAGAGCTTGAGGCGGGGCTCAAACCCATGAACCACGAGATCACGACCTGAGCTGAAGTCGGGTGTTCAACCGACTGAGCCACCCAGGGGCCCCAATAACTAAATAGACTTCTTAACTGTGTGACTTAGGACCTTAGCTTCCCACTATAAGGAAGGAAGCCAAAAAGGTGGAGGCATAATTTCCCACCTTAGGGTCTGTGAAAAGACTTTTGGGTGGCATCAAAAGTCCACAGGGTAACTCTTGATTTGGTCATTTTGGAGAAAAAGTGCCATAGATGTCATATTTGAAATAAATGGAAAGAATGGATCCTAAAAATCGGAAGAAAAAAAATCTCAGACGTTATACTTACAGAGAAAAGAAATATTTGACTGGAATATACACCTCTAAAACTCATTATTCTCCTTTTCCTTTATGGTTTTTCTCCTATGAGATATTCTTTGCTAAGTTGGGGGAGACTTCTTGTGGAAAAGTGTGAAATGGTAAGGTAAGGCAGTGTGGGAAAAGAAAAGAAAGAGAGTCCCTGTACTATTACCAAAGCAACTTCTAGAATACATTCACAGAGGAGTAAGGGCAGAGAACTGCCTAAAATATTATCCAATTGAACACATATTTGTTCGCTTCACCATGAATAACAATGTTAATACTAAATATAAAAACCAAGTGACTACACTCATCATGGTGAGCGCTGAGTAGAGAATGGTTGAGTTAGTACATTGTACATCTGAAACTAATATAACGTTTATAACATTGCATGTCAATTCAATAAATAAATAATTAAAATACTAACATAAGTTGAAGGGCAAAAATAGCACACAAATTCATAACATCAAAACTCAGATTCCATTGCCAATTTTATGTTAAATGATACTTCATTTCTACAAAGAAATGAGGGGCGCCTGGGTGGCTCACTTGCTTGAGTGTCTGACTTCAGCTCAGGTCATGATCTCATGGTTTGTGAGTTCGAGCCCCGCATGAGGCTGGCTGATGTTAGTGGGAGCCTGCTTTGGATCCTCTGGCCTCCTTTTCCTCTCCTCCTCCCTCACTTACGCTCTCTCAAAAAATAAATAAACATTAAAAAAATTAAAAAAAAAAAGAAATGATAACCCCTCGAGAAGAATCTTCCCACTTATAAACAGCATTACCCACTAATCTTTAATCTAGTTTCTAACAAAAACATGCCTTCAGTCCAGAAGGATCTGTGATTGGGCCTTCCTGGTACCCAAGACCTGGCTGATTGGTAATTGATCCAATCTTTCAATTTTCATTCCTAGCGGTTAGTGTGTTAAATAGTCTAATTTGGAAAAGAAATCAAATGCACCTGCGAGATTGAAATCTATGGAATATTCACCAAAGATAAATCAATATGTGTCCATCACATGGTTCTGCTTCTGAATCTGGCATGCATCCATGTTAAGAGATGAATTCTTTTTTTTTTTTTTTAATTTTTTAATGTTTATTTTTGAGACAGAGACGGAGCGTGAGCAGTGGTGAAACAGAGAGAGAGGGAGACACAGAATCCGAAGCAGGCTCCAGGCTCTGAGCTGTCAGCACAGAGCCTGACGCGGGGCTCGAACTCACGAACTGTGAGATCGTGACCTGAGCTGATGTTGGATGCCTAACCGACTGAGCCACGCAGGCACCCCAACAGATAAATTCTTATTGGAAATATTGGTACTTTAGAAAATTTAGTTGGTGAGTAAAAGTCAATAAACAAATAAAATGAAATAACAATGCTTGTGATGATGATAATGTGCAAGAACTGATTATTAAAAACACATTTGAGACCCTGGTGAAATCGTCATAGAATCAAAGTTGCTATGATTCCATAATACTAACTGCCTGAGTATGGAAAGGACCAAAAACCAGAAACGAAAACAAAAGCAAACAAAAACAAAAACACACACTCTTTCCAGTATTCATCCAGTTGCTTAGAAACATAAATGTGGTGAAGATGTCTAACAACATCCCTTGAAATATAATCCTTTCTCTCACCCACTTAAATAAACCCAGATCCCCACTTAATGGCTGTGAATTTGCATATGTCGATCTTTCTGCTCATTTGCTACTGGGAACACTGGACACAAATAATAAAAACCATAGAGTACAGCGCAACTCTCTTCTCATGTCACATTTTTTTGGTATTTCGAGCCTAAGGTACATTATTCATGTGCTTGATTTAAGCAAGTCTTTGACTTCTTAGATTTAGCTGACCAGCATGAAATCCACAGCATACACACAGCAAATGAAGACAGATGAGGGTGAAAGGAAAGCCCTTTCCTGGTTCTCATAAAACCTCTCAAGTTGCAGGCTGATGGTATTTTCTCCTTAAAAGGTATCAAAAGTTACAATTCTGAAAGCTTGCACGGTGGGAAATTGCTTAATTCTCCCCACCAGCGTCTGTAAAAAGACTCATAATTTTCTCTCTCTTTTGCTAATCTCTAGTTTGCCAAGGCGTTCGCTTTCACTTGAGATCCTGGTGGTTGTTGTTTTTTATTTTACTTCTATTTCAGATCAAGAAGTGAACATGTAGGAAAAAGTGTTTTAAAATTTAACACCGTAGCGTTTTCTTCTGAAAAGTTTTGTCTCTCAAATGGAACATGTGAAGGGTAATGAATCACCGGAGAGTTCCATGATGTCCTGAGGCTGTGGTGTGCAGGACGCTAAATTAATCATTGTAACTGCTTTTAATTTTAGAGAATTGCAACCTTGCTTCGCAGTAGTTTTCTCCCAAATTCTCTCTCTGGCTCTTAGCAGATGTTGTGATGTTTGAAACTTGTTCAAATGCATTTCTTCTCCAGGGCCCCGTCCTGAGAAGGCCACTAATGAGGAAACAGAATTTGAACAGAGCGTGGGACCTTGACCTGGCCGTGTACCATTTGCGCAGATCCATATTCTGTGGATTATAAAACTAGATGACGTTGAGTAAACTCCCGAATTAGCATTTTCTCTTTCCCAGTCTTCTGGAAACTCTCCAGATGGATTAAAGTGAAAGTAACGTCATGCCTGACCACGTGACCCCAGAGACAGAAGAAAGATAGTAAAAAGAGATCACATATAGTGGTCCCAACTCCTTTATAAAAATGAATTCATCCAATATGGACTCTCAGTTCCTAATTTAAAAATTCAGGATATAACCCATCTTTTGATTTTCATAACACTGTAGAGTCATGGCTTCTACAAACTGTTTTCGTCGTCTTCAACTAGGTCATTAGAAACCAAGCTCTCGCTTGACAATAATCATCTAACTTTCCTTGTCACCCTCATTCTGTCTGTTCCTGATAGCAGTCCAGTGAATTTTAAGTCATAAAATGAATGGACAAAGAACATGGCGTCTGCTCATGGCATGTTCAGGAAATGCAAGCAGGTGGGGCTGGCTTTAAGGGGAGGGAGTGATGAGCAAAGGGGTAAAGCCTGAGACTGGGAAGGAGAGACAAGGAAACTCTTCAGTAAAGCAGCGAAAAACTACACACCAAAGCCATAAATGGGCCCAGCTCACAACACCTGTCCTATGAGTATGAGCTCATGAGCCTCCACACCTCTATACAATACATCCCACACTGTCGCCTCCTTCTAGATTTCAACAGGGTTAGCTCTCCAAGAGCCGGAGAGGCTCTTCAAAAGCAGTCAGTTCTGCTGCTGCTTCTGCTCCCAGGCCTGGTGGGGGAAGGGCTGCCCCAAATAAGTGACAGCACCTGGCATGTAAGACAAGAAAAGGGACTCCATGTTCTATCCTCACGCTCTTCTCAGAAATAGAGGGAACTAGGGAGGCATAAGCAATTCAGCCAGTGGGTCTGGAGAGTCTGGGCTGGAGGCATTCCTAAAGGTGAGCCCAGAACAAACCACCCACAGCTGGCCTTGACCTACAGGAATCAAGTGCATTCTCTGAAAGAGGTAATGCTTGTCTCTATTTGTCGCTTTGGGAAAGGGGCAGTGGAAGGGAGTGAGTTTTACTCAGTCTACATAGAAGGATGTGATTTCATTTTCTTCTTGCCTCAGTTTTTTTTTTTTTTTAATTTTGTTTTTGTTCGTTTGGTTTTTTTTTTAAATGCAGGATACATAGGTGCTTTACAATGAGTGAAGGTAGATAATGATGGAGGACTACCACAAGGGCAATTTTCCAGGGTCGGAAAAGCAAAGGGGCTTCCAGAGATCATCCTCAGGTTCTGCGTTGTCTACCTCTGACCCTTCCACGCACTCAGTCCCATGGAGAAGCTGCCTGTGCCAAGCGTGGAAACAGAGCAGGAAGATCTTTGACAACCCAAACTGACACCCAGGAGCTGCCGTGCTTAAACTTTGGTGGAGTGTCGACTCCTTTATGAACTGGATAAAGACCATGCACCCTCTCCCCTGCCCTGCTTCCAGATACACCAACGTGCACACCTTGGCATGCACTTGCCAGGAAGTCCCAGGCTCCTGAAGCCACCGCACGGGCCCTAGGTTAAGAACCCTTGTCTAGAGAAGCCTTTGTGGAGCCTCTTGTGGGATGTTTATAATGGCCGGTTTGTTTGAGAGAGGCTGATGTCATAGCTCGTAGCTTTGAATGCTGGTCCGAAATCACGATTTCCTTTTGTGGAGTGGCCTTTCCATGCTAAGCACTTGATAAATATTTGTGGAGTGATTGAAAAAACAAGAAGTAAGTGGGCATATTTGGATCTTATAATTGCGGGTCCTTATCTACTCTCTAGCAAAGGCTAGTTTAAAATAGTTGGCTGTCCCTTTTTGACTGTGATGGTGGCACAGCCCCATGGGGGTGCCTACTCCGTGAAGCATAGACATGCTCACCACAGGGCCTGGCCTACTATCGCATAGTGTTTAAAGGAGGGGTGAATGGATAGAAACATATGAGACAGTCAATGTGCTGAGAATGCATTTTTTTCATTCAGATTTATACTCAGTAACATCTCCCACTGTGGTGAGCAGAAGAATACCCTCCCTCCCCAAGATGTCCATGTCCTAAACCTGCAAGCTCTGAATATGTTACCTTATAAAGTAAAAGAAACTTTGCAGATGTGATTGAGGTTATGGACCTTGAGACTGTTTGAGATTATTCAAGTGGATCCAATGAAATCACGCGAGATTTTAAAAACTCAAGAACCTCTACCAGCTGTGGTCAGATAAAGATGGAGAAGGGGCCAGAGGGACACATTGTTGCTGGCTTGGACGATGAAGAAAGGGCGCCATGAACCATGAACCACAGAATGTGGGTGGTCTCTAGAACTGAAAAAGGCAAGGAATTGGATTTTCCCCAGAGCCTTTAGAAGGCAAGGCAGCCTTCCTGATACCTTGACTTTAGCCCATGGAGATCCATGTCAGAGTTTTGACCCCTGAAAATGTAAGATAACAACATTTGTGTTGTCTTAAGCAGCTGAGTTTGTCGTGATTTGTGACTGCAACAATACAAAACTAATACACTCCCCAGTGATGGTAGGTAAATTTCTTGAGCGCTGGCTCTGTTCTAAACATTCTCCATGAATTACACCAACCCCTACGAGTTCTTTTGGGCATGTACTCATATTAACAATACATAGCAGAAAATCACAAGGTAGGAACTTTGAACGACCCAGTCTGACTTTGGGGATTACGCACATCCCCAGGGAAGACTTTAGGGAAGATGATGACGACTCCGGCCAGAGAGTTAGACAGGAGTTTTTGAAACTTTACTGTGGAGGGTGTGTACGTGAACGCATGTGGCAAATTTACGTATTTGTGCTTCTGTGAACCGTGTGTTTACCTGTGTAGCTGTCTAGGCATCTGTGGGTAGGTCTGCGTCAGCTTAGGTTGGTGCTAACTAAGCACAAAAAGAAAAAAAAAATGACAACTTGTAAAGCTTAAGGAAATGACTTATGGATTCCAAGGTCACTATTTGTTGGAATAGTACATCCCTTTTGGGCAACAGAGCACATCGTGGTAGCAACTGACCGACAAAAAATTAAAAAAAAAAAAAAGAATTAAAAAAATTCATCAGGCTCTTTAGGGTTTAAAACACACCCTCCCCCCACTCTTTATTTTTTAGCACGATCTCTAAGGTGGAATTTCAAGCATCAGTTTATAGTTGGGGTGGAAAGAGGCCATAGGAGTCACGCTATATTTATAGACTCATATTGCAACTCTGGACAAAGTCAGAGTGGAATTCACTGCCAGTATTTCCTGTGCTTCTTTCCTGGAAAGGACCTTTGCCTCCAACCATTGGAGTCCTTTCTTGAACTTCTGTGTAATTTCAGATTTCCAGTCCTGGCCAAAGAAAGGAAAGGAGTACACCATCAGCCCTAAATCAGTGAGTGTATCCGTGAGTGCACAGCAGGGTACATCTGTGACTTTTTTCTTCTTAAAATCCGGTATAGTTCTAAGCAAGGATTTCAGGAAAAGAAAGGACACCTTTTGCTTAGCTTGGTAGAAAGAAAGCTGTCATTTCAAAACGTCATCCCGTGAAAGCACAGCATAAATGTCAGTAGACGAAAGCATTTGCGGTCATGATTTGATTTCTTATTTGCACAAATTCCAAGATCTGTTTCTGGCGTAGCTTCACAGAGATTGTCTTAAACAAATGGAAATATATGCCGTATATATTTATAAAGAAAAATTTCAAAATATTCTATAATCTTTGACAAATCCTCTCAGAGAGAGAGCGGGAAAGAGAGAGAGAGGGAGAGGGAATACATTGTAGATGATTTTATTAAAAACACAATATCCATTAGGATATAGTTTGTATATGATTTATTTGAGTGAATAAAAGACATATGTCTTCGTTCAGAAATCTTCAATTAGAAACACCATGTGTTTCACAGATTTAGGAATTAGTTTGATAAGCATTTCCTTGAAAAGTTAAATGCCGGTTTCTGGATATTGCCCATCATTTCATATTAGTTTCTGTTTGTCCTAAGCGTCTGTTGTTTACTTTTTTAAGTTTCCCAAAGAGAATAAAACTTACGATCTTAGGGACTGGCAACCTGGGCCAAATTAGGACTCAGTCCACTGGTTCTTCTACGCTTTCCAAACAACCGAAGTCATCACAGGCCCCTCTCCTACGTAAATAAGGCCTGCCGAGCAAGGTTTACTGCATCACAAAAATGAATCACTGTTTTATTTATTTATGTTCTCTTTCTAGCTATCTCTAGAGAAAGAATTCCTTTGGCAGCCTTCCCACTACTTTCTCATAACCCTCTCCGTCAGCCTCCTCCAACCACGCACGCTCGCCCACACGCAAGGACCTTATGCTAAGTGCGATGTCAAACAAAGGCAAGGGCTGTCTGATATCACTTACGTGTGGAATCGAAGAAAATGGAACTTGTGAAAAGAGAGAGCAGAGTGGTGATCACCAGGGGCAGGAGATGGGAGAACAGGAGAGATGTTGTGTAAGGGCCCAAACGTGCAACTCGTAATAAACTGGTCCTGGAGATCTAGCACACTGCCTAGAGATTACAGACAACAATACTGTGTTATAAGCATCAGGCGTGCTTTGCTTTCTGGCCACTTTTTAAATGCTTAAAACATTTTCACAACAGCTTTAACAATAACCCTTTTTCTGAAGAGAAATTTCTCATCTCTCCAAAGTCCCGAGGTCCACTTTGATGGTTGAGAGGTTGGATAGAAGTCTTTTTTTTTTTTTTTTTTTTTTTTTAACTGATATTTTTTTTGGTCAACCTCATCAAAACATCGCGGTCTTTATTTGACAGTTTTTCTTACAACCAATTAATCAGTGAACCGATGTTGTATAAAGTTTTAGAAATACACTCCATGTTATTTTTACACCAGTTTGACAGTGTGTGTATCATTTACAAACATGTCTAGTTTTCATCGCTCCATCTTTCTATCACCTACGTAGGGAGAAAGAGGGAGAAAGAAGGGTAGGAGAGAGGGAGACAGAGAGACACATGGAGATAGAGGCAGACGTTCAGCAACATATCCCCAGTCATGCTAGGATACTGTACCCATTCCCCATACTCCTCTGGTACATACATTTCTTTAGAAAGTTTTGTTTTCCTGATCTGCATTTCTCCTTCATAGTCAGTGCCAAGAATGCTAATAGTCACATAAAGGACTCACAGGTGTTTGTATGCTTGAACTATTGTAAATTTTATGTCAATATCAAAAGAAATACCAAACAATTGGGAAACAATAATGTCCAAGCGAGTTTTCCATCACATACTGTGACATTTTCTCTTCCTCCTTCCACGTTTATGGCCCATCATGATTACATCTGGCGAATCCTCACAATTAGGCAAAACGTCTCCACCTTAAAGTGAGATAATTATTAACCTTCCTTCTGTGTACAACCTTAATTCTTATTGTCATCTGACCTAACATATTTACATTATGGATGTAAATATTTGGATGTAAGCATCCTAGGTTTTGAGAGTAATTATTTTTATTATAAATCCTATTAACAAAATTTATTCAACATGAACATGGCTCACTAGCCTTTCTTTTCTTTTCTTTTTAATTTTATCTCTTATTTTTTAAAAATTTACATCCAAATTAGTTAGCACCTAGTGCAACAATGATTTCAGGAGTAGAATCCTTAGTGCCCCTTACGCATTTAACCCATCCCCCCTCCACAATACCTCCAGGAACCCTCAGTTTGTTCTCCATATTTTTGAGTCTTTTCTGTTTTGTCCCCCTCCCTGGTTTTATATTATTTTTGTTTCCCTTCCCTTATGTTCATCTGTTTTGTCTCTTAAAGTCCTCATATGAGTGAAGTCATATGATTTTTGTCTCTCTCTGACTAATTTCACTTAGCATAATTCTCTCCAATTCCATCCACGTGGTTGCAAATGGCAAGATTTCATTCTTTTTGATTGCCGAGTAAGACTCCATTGTATATATATACCACATCTTCTTTATCCATTCATCCATCGATGGACGTTTGGGCTCTTTCCATACTTTGGCTATTGTTGATAGTGCTGCTATAAACATGGGGGTGCATGTATCCCTTCGAAACAGCACACGTGTATCCCGTGGATAAATGCCTAGTAGTGCAATTGCTGGGTCGTAGGGTAGTTCTATTTTTAGTTTTTGAGGAATCTCCATACTGTTTTCCAGAGTGGCTGCACCAGCTTGCATTCCCAAGATAGAAGTCTTGGGGGAAAAAAAAAACCCATCCCTCAAAATCATGAGACACTAATGGAGAAGCATTAACCCCAGAGGACAGTTCTTTTCAGGAGAAAGCCATCCTCCTGAGCCAAAATTTGGAAGGTCCCTCATGGAATTGTGAGGGAGAAAGGAGGTCTCACTGTAGTTTCATGCAGCCTTATGAGGCAAATCTACAACAGAAGAGAAGAGAGAGATGCACAGTCAAATTACCTTCATCTTGCAAATCTCTATTCCTCTACCTGACCCTTAATTAAGCACTCTTAGAGACGTGACCCAAAAGACAAGCCAATGATCACTTCATTGTTCCTGTTTTTCTTACTCATCAGGAACAATTTGACACATTCGATCACTCCCCTCTTCTTGAAAGTATGTCTTCACTCGGCTTCCGGAAAACCACACTCCTGATTTTTCTCCTACCTAATGGCTGCCCTTTCTCATTCTCCCATCCCTAGTCTATAAAAATTGTGTCTTTCCTCTTTTGTGTCTTCACTACCTCTCTCCCTGGTTTTATTCTGTCTTCAAATACCATCGTTATGTTGAGGACTCTCAAATTTACATCTGCAGGGCAGAGCTGACCTCTGAACTCCAGACTCCTATATCCAATTACCATTTAGATACTTCCATTTGAATGTCTAAAAGCATTTCCAGCTTAGTGTGTCCAAAACTGAGTTCTTATCTCCTTACCCTCCTCACCACCATCCTTACTTAAAGAAAAAAAAAAAAAAAAAAGACAAAGACTCCTTGCTCTACAGTCTCCCCCATCTCAGAAAATGGCAGTTCCATTTTCCACATCCTCAGTCTAAAATCAACGGAGTCAACTTTCACTTCTCTCTTTTTTCACACACTCCACATGTGATTGATCATCGGCAAATTCTACGTTCGCTGCCTTCAAATGTTTCCATTCCCAACCACAGTTACGATGTATACTGACCCCATTCTGTTCTAAGCCCGCATTCTCTCTCACCCAGATTACGGCAATAGTCTCCAAATGGGGCTCCCTGTCTCTCCCTCTGTTCTTCCTGACTCCCATCAATTCTCAGTTTTGAAATCAGCATGATCCTGTTAAAGCCCAAATCGAATCCTGTCACTTCTTTGTTCAAAATCCTCCTTTCTGATTCATTCAGAGGAAAAGCCAAAGTTCTTATAATACCTAACAAGGCTTCTCCTGATTTGATCAGAATTCTCATCACTCTTCTAACCTCACCTTCTGTACTTTGTCTCCTTATTCACTTCGCTACCACTTTTTTCTCTTCCTTTAAGGAGCCAAGCATGTTCCTCCCTCAGGTCTTTTGCCCCTGCTTCTTCCTCTATCACCCCCAGATATCTGCATGACTAATTCCTTCACTTCTTTAGTTCTTTGTTTATATGCCATGTTCTCAGTTATCTTAACTAGCGTTATGAAATCCCTCCTCCATGCCCTACTTTGTGCTTTTGTATTTTCTTTAGCAATCGTTGCCATTAAGAATTATATGCTCAAACTACCTTAAAATGTATTCATTAGAGAATACACTTTTAGTGTTTATTTGTTTATTGGAGAGAGGTTGGCAGAAAGAGAAGGAGACAGAGAATCCCACACAAGGCTCTGCACTGTCAGCACAGAGCCCAATGCCAGGATCTAATTCGTGAAATGTGCGATGTGACCCAAGTAGAAATCAAGAGTCAGACCCCTAACTGCTTGAGCCACCCAGGTGCCCCAAGAATACACTTTTGACTCTCATGGACTGTTGTACTCTAAATTTTGCGCTGGTCCCATTACCTGGTTCATTTACAAACCATTTTTGTAGGAACTCAAAAATATTCATTGAGTGTTGAGAAAAACAAACAAATCAGGAAACAAGATTAGCACACACGTACTACTTCTGGATAGAATGTATGATTTATCCCCCCCCCCCCCTTATATTTTTGCTTCTCAACCCGATGAACAGGCTACAGAGGACAATGGTTAATTATAAAAATATCTTTGTTTAAAGGCTAGATGGTATTCAAGCATGGAGAACCAGTTCTTGTACCCCTTGCCCCACATCCCGCCATGCCCTAAAGAATTCTGTTAAGACAAGAGTCCTCTTGTGCCCAAAGCAAACATAACTCCACCTTACCACACCAGGGACAGAACAGAGCTGAGCAGGAACACACCTTTATCTTGCCTCTTCTTCCAACATGGCACCCGAAGCTCTGCACCTAACTGTGTTAAACTCCATTTAATCTTTGATTCTTGTAAGAGACCATCATCCTCATTACATATGGGAACACGTGTAAGCTTACGTCAACAGGAAACTCATCACCGGAGCTCTTGGGTAGAGCAAGGAAAGAAGTGGACGACAAAACCTGGAAGACAAGAGAAGGAAAAGGAAATGGGCACACCGGGATAAGTGGCTTGGAAATGTAGCGATTAAAATTTCATTGTTTTGAAACTCAAGGCATCAATTTCAAAGTAAGAGATAATTTGACAGCATTGTGGCTTTCATTTTTCTGAAGTCCCAGAAATTTGTATTAGACAAAATCATCCCAGATGATCAAGTAATTCTTTCCACTCTCAGACAAAATTCCTAACAGAGAGGACTGTAACTCTGATGTCCTTGATCTCACCATCCCATGTCTGGAAAGTGAAATTACATTTTAATTTTGTGCAATGAGCAGGATAGTGACTGAGAGAGGTGTATCCCAGATTTGAGAAAGAACACGATCAAGAGCTAAATAAAATGGCTGTGATCGAAGCCTCCTAAGTTCTGGGATGGCTTGTTACAAAGAAGACCTAATTGATACAAGGATTGTGCCTAAGTGGGGTCTATTATTAGATGTAACATCAGTACAGATGGAAGAAACAGTGACTGAAATTGGAAGTTTGAAGCCAAGAAGCTGATAAAATAAGCAATAATTGCATCACATTAAGGGGGCCAGGGCAAAGTGAACACAGAAAACAAGGGAGGTACAAACAGATCAGAATACTAGTTTGGGGTGCAAGGGAAGTAGGAAGGAATAGAATTGCAACAAGCTTAGTTAAGTGTCCATAGTTGTTAAAGTCACTAACAGGTACATTGAATTCATTACATTAATTTTTCATACGTTGCACGGTTTGAACTCTCCAAAATAAAGAGTTTAAAAACAAGCAAAAGAGTGAGGTTTGCAAAGCAAACCCCCTCAAATGACCATTCATTTCTTCAAGGCAATAAGCTTGTAATTCATATTCCGCCACCAGATAGTGGGTCTTTGGAAAGCGAAGGTTCCTATTATAATCTTTATTTCAGGACTTTTAGCAAACAGTGCATTTAACATACTGCTTCCCTCTAAGAAATATCCAAATGAAATTTTATTATAATTAGCTTCTCTAAAGAAAGTAAAATATTGACATCTTTCAACAAAACAAAAAGAAAAGAGCTGTTTGGGAACTAACCACACAATCATTCTTTATGCCCTAAATACCAGGCCAGGTATGGCTGTACATGGACAGGTGATATTGGAGTAGAGATAAAAGAAAAAATATAAGAGCTGTTAGAGAAGTTTAGGATTAGAGATGTATTTTCTGGAGGAATCACCCTCTCAGACGGGTTTCTGGAGGGATAGAAACAGAAGTGTGAGGGTGAATGAATTGTCATCGTGATGGAAAAGACAAACAGGAATTCTAAAGACTGTGCTTTGTATTACACCTTCCTTGAGGAAGTGGGAGAAAGCAGCAATGGCAATAAGAAATAAAGGGCCGTGGCTGAGAGGTAGGAGGCAACCTTGGGAGCTTGGTGTCCTAAAAGTGATTTCAACCAGAAGGGGTCAGTCAACATGGTGGATGCTACAAAGAGGTCAAGGGTGGGAAGTGAGGGGAAGGGACAATAACAGGAGAAAAATGTGTTTTCTTAGCTGCGCTGAACTTTATTCTGATGCCCTAACGCCTGTTTAATATCATTATTCCAAAATTGCTATGCTTTTCTTATGGAATGAATCATCCCCCTTTTATATGCACTCCCTGGTTCGGCAAGTGGCAAGAACCATCAGTTTATCCAGTGAGAACTTTTCAAATTAATTGTGAACCAAATTTGCTCTGAATTAGGAAGTCACTGGCAACCATACAGAATTAAATTTCCAAATATTGCCATTCTAAAAGACTCAAGAAATAGACTTCAAGGAAATAGACAACTTATGAGAAAGACAAGAGAAATTGAACTGGAACTAAAGAGGGCAAAATTTTATTTTCTTTTAGTTGAAATAGTTGTGATCAGGGCCATGCTGAGCCATATTGGAGCCTGAGGCAAAAGGTAAAACCAGTACAAGAGTCTGATATTTTGTGCACCACAGATGATTTTGGATTAATTTTGATATTTTTAAAAAATGCATTAGAAAATTATTTACCTTGGTTCCTGAATTTTTTGATCCTCCCTTAAATTTTGATCTCAAGCTGAATGTGACACTAGTTAGAAATGTGCACATTTCATGGCAGAGGAGAAAACCACAAATATATGCTCAAAAACCAGCCTGTAAATATTCATAGACCCAAATAAATGAAGCTATTCAATCCTCTTCATGCCCTTAGGTATTGATATTTATCATTTTTTTATTAACTTGTTTTATTTTTTATATTTTTTAATTGACATCCAAATTACTTAGCATCTAGTGCAACAATGATTTCAGAAGAAGGTTCCTTAGTGCCCCTTACCCATTTAGCCCATCCCCCCTCCCACATCCCCTCCCGGAACCCTCAGTTTGTTCTCCATATTTATGAGTCTCTCCTGTTTTGTCCCCCTCCCTGTTTTTATATGATTTTTGCTTCCCTTCCCTTATGTTCATCTGTTTTGTCTCTTAAGGTATTGATATTTATTATTATATAAGCTTCTCCATCTAGCTTATAAGTGGTCGGACTAAAACTGGGTATCAGAGACAAATAATTATCAGGGTAGTTATAGCCTGTGAGGTAATCTGTGACAAAATCTGCTGTCCAATCAGGTATGAATAACATCAGATAGATTCTAATTTTCAAGTATCTGAATTAAGAATGCACAGAGAATCATTTAGTAGCAGTGGGATCCATAAAGGTGAGTCATTGTTGTAAAGAAAAGACCGTGAGTAAGCCCAAGCATTAAGTACAAGTAAGCAGACAGTAGACAGTGAAAGAACCATTTGGTAGAAAGACCTAGAGAAACCAGATGAAGGAGAAGCACAGAGAGACTGGGTGAAGCAAGCTGATGGTGGCACAAGAAAGCAAAGATTCATGGCGTCCTGCCAGGAAGTCATTGTTGCAACCTGCTAACACCTTCCACTTTTCTCTACTTTCATATTATAATGGGCTGCCTTTCCTTTTCTAGAGCTATCCTCATGAATCCTTGTTGGAGCAGCCTTGTTCGAGCAGTCAAATTCCTAATTAAAACTCCAAAGACAAAGCAAAAGGATTTTTTTAAAGGGGACAGTGACAAAGGGGGAGAGCTATAGCCTAGAAGATTCAGGATAGAACACAACCAGAAAGCCAGTGAGTGTTGAGTCATGTTGAAGAAGAAAGACACTTTCACATCTGCAACAGAAAGGAAAATAAATTGAGGATAAAGCCAAGGACAGTTTGTGAGCAAGAGACAGGGTATGAGAGAATTTCCATTGGATGAAATCAGTCATTTGCTGATGGTAGGGTTGGATAGGGAACCTAGGAAGACCTTGAATAGGCTTAAAAATACGCTGGAAATACGTAAGAAATGTATAAAATTATCAATTTGTTGCTCTACGTATCTCTTAGAGGTATTTTGCTATAAGGAATTTAACTCATCGTGTAGACTTTCTGTGTTTTAATATCATATCATAATATCTCCTTTAATACATTCATTTGTTTTCTTTGTGAGGCTCCAAGCTTTTTGTTCTGCCAGACAACCCAAAAATAGGCAGACGTTTCCTTTCTTTATTTTCTCTCTCCTCCTTTCCTGTGGTCCAACGTGAGGTACTCCATTTAAACAAACCCTGAGCCAAGTTCTGTTTTCAGTGATTTCCATGCCAAACCCTCCCCCAGACACTCATGCTCAGTTCCATTTGCATCAATGCTGATTTCCACAGCAATTGTGCGTAAGAAAACGAAGGCAGGAACTGACCCCAAAGTTGTGTGTAGCAGTAACTGACGGCCAGAATTTGGCCCAAACTGAGTACATCTACTTTTAGCAGAGTAATTTGTTGATAATATCCTTTGCCAACTTGACTGCTAATGCCAAGGCAACTCAGGTTAGGAACTATTATGTAAATCATGGACTAATTGCAAACGTGAAACAAAATGTAAACAAACAAACTGTTCAGACTATGACCATCGTCAAACGACATTAGGGGACAGGTAAAAAACAAGTGAAGGAAATACAAAAATGAGTATGTGTAAGATAGAAAAGGATTTGCAAGGAAAATAAAAAGAAAGCACAGTAGAAGCTTAGGGATGATGGTTCAACCCTGCAGATAAATTCAGACAACCTGTATATTACCAAGTTTGCTAACAATGTGAATAATACATTGCTCAAATTAGTGGTGATGAATTAATGTTAGCAGCTTAAATTAGTGTTAATATGAGACCAGTAAACTTCAAGGCCAGGGAAGAATATTTCTTTTTTTCATGATATTGCTTCATCCCAAGGAAAGGATCTAAGGGGCCCACCGTTGAAAAATTTTAAAAATTCAAAAATTACATTTCTAAAATATTGCCTGTAAGGGATACCTTTATGTAAAGTTACCTGTGAAGTAGAATAATTCATAAGAAAGAAATGACAAAATCAAAACAATGTGAGAGTCTGCCACACAGAAGACTAAAATCTGAATTTATTAACATCACGGGAACCGTCCTTATCTCTTAAGGGCACATCTCATTAACTTTACGTTTTGTTCAGCAATAACAACGTACATCCTAAGTAATTTATTATTCCATTTGTTGTAGCGAAGCCAATAGAATAGGCTATTATATTCTTTAAGATTAACTTTGTTATATTTAGACTAAACTAAACAAGTACTCACATCTCAAAAAGAAATCATTTTCATAAAACAATGGATGAGCCATTCATGTCTCATGTTACATTAGTAAAGATAAAAATAATATGGTAGATGTTTTACATTGGACAAAGCCTATGCTGGATGTTTTTAAAAGGAGAAATACCAAAACCATGTAGAGTATTTTAATATTATGCAAGCTCTTAAATTATAAAATATTAGATTTAGGCATGTGATGTAATTCAAATACTTAATTAGGAAATTTACCCTTAAAAACAAATATGTATTTTGTTCCCCACGAATGTTTTCCTATTGTTGACCTTTAGCTTAATTTTTCTTCTCAATATGTGAAATATAATTTAGACACACAATGTGTCTGAAGAAATTATAAGTCTTTATATTTCTAGTTTTTATTTATTGAAACTTCTACAAGCATTCAGTAAAGGGGAATTTTATAGAGAATAGAATATATGTGAGGAATTATCTTGGATAAAATTTACTAGGATTATTCTGGATTGGCCAAGTTAGCAAACTTTAAACTAAATAGAGAAATTTAGTGCTCAGTCCAATGAAAAGCCTTACCAACCAGAACTGTTTCCTGAAGTAGTGAGTTTCTGGAAATGTTCCAGAAAAGGCCATGTGATCATGGTCAAAATGTACAAGAGCAATTTCTATGTTCATTTCACTTTTTTAAAAAATTTTTCTTTTTAACGTTTATTTATTTTTGAGACAGAGAGAGAGACAGAGCATGAACGGGGGAGGAGCAGAGAGAGAGGGAGACACAGAATCGGAAGCAGGCTCCAGGCTCTGAGCCATCAGCCCAGAGCCGGATGCGGGGCTCGAACTCACAGACCGCGAGATCAGGAGATCGTGACCTGAGCTGAAGTCGGACGCTCAACCGACTGAGCCACCCAGGCGCCCCTGTTCATTTCACTTTTAAATGCCTCTTCAAACATTAGAATTCTTTTGTTTTATAGCCTCTGCATTCACAACATTAAAAGATTCTATAATACTGAGAATATTTATGTACATTTTAGCAACTGATTGCTCAGTGTGTTCAGAGAGGTAAGTTACTACTCAAACCTTGATTGTAATTACTTGATTTTGAATCTAATGCCTATAAAATCAGCATTCAATGGGTTATGCTTCTAAGGGGAAAACTGGACGAAATTAGATTTGAAAAATTTTTAAAAAGTCTGCAGCGATTTTTCAAAAAGAACTAGTGAGGGGAAACACTTTTAAACTATAAGTCAAGATCACATAACATGTAAGCAAATAAAAGAAATTGAGGTGTGAAATGGGTGGTATCTAATTTCTTTAGAAATTTCATTTTATGTTCCTGTAAAATACTTAGAGAAACTGAATTCCATCCACTTTTAAGCTTCCTATGGATTGAAAAAGACATTCTAGTGTAAGTAGTTATTGTTTTCAGCATAAAGTGGAATTTTGTAGCTCTGTTTCCCTAAGAAAATGTTTAGAGAGTCACAAAAATTTGGCAATTACTCAGGTGTCTGAGTTGCCTGAGTGGCTATAATTGCACACATAAATCATCTAAGTGGATACATGTTTCTCTATTCATGTGTATTTTTTTCTTCAAATGTAAGCTCAGTGTTATCATTCTGACATCTAATAAGTCTTGGGTATGGAGTATGCTGCTAAAGGGGAATGGTCTGATTCCAGTTGGAATGGCTGCTCATTTTGCAGCTGGGAGATGGACATCACAAAGGTTAAGGAAACTTTCCAAACAGTTTTAAAACATGTGGATTTTTAGGATTACATATTCAATGTTATAGAAGTTGAAGAAGCAAAAAAAAAATTTTTTTGTGTGTGCAAAGGACAAAATTCCTAGAGAAGAAATCTGAATAGATACATTGAGGCTTAGAGCAGTATGCTAACAAAGAGCACAATCTATAGTTCTCCAAGAGAGCTTTCCAAACACCTATCCCACAACAGTTGTTGTCTGACAGACTTATTCTTTGAAAGTACACCCTAAATGTGTGCAAATCGCTGTGATTGATGGGAAATTATCAAGCACATCATGCAGCTAAGATATGCGATCTGCATTCCTAATATAAAGTTGTCTAGAAAGTTTAATCTATTTATGTTTGCCCTTTGGTTACTGAATTTGTTACCCGAACGTTGGTAGATAAACCGTTCTTCAGAATCCCTCTCAGCAAAACTCCAAGTTCTAAGTTCTGAAGGTGGAAGATGGTCAGAAGTGGGGGGCCAGCACAGGAAGCAGCCATGGAAAGAATAAGGTTAAAAAGATCATCATAAATGCAAAGAAAAACACTATAAGGAAAAGAGACAGGCTCAGGACTTTTTCTTCTGATTGGTTTCCCTGACAGTTCCGGTCTGGAAAAGCACATTTAATGATATTTTCTTAGCAATAGATTCAAGGACAGAAGATTTTGTAAA
The DNA here is from genome assembly GCF_023721935.1 of Panthera uncia. Taxonomy (NCBI): domain Eukaryota; kingdom Metazoa; phylum Chordata; class Mammalia; order Carnivora; family Felidae; genus Panthera; species Panthera uncia. The sequence goes on from NC_064810.1 coordinate 17,389,186, forward strand.
GAGAGAGAATTGGGAAGACACAAACCATCTGGGGAAGAGAAAGGATATAAAAGATAAAAAGAATATTTAAAAAAATGACAAAATTGTAGTAGAAAGATGGATGGGTTCAGAAAGTTTTAATTTTAATCTGGAGTTCCCTTTTTGGATTCTTTTTGGTGACCGAGGGAAGGTTGGGCAAGATTTGGAAAAGGTTTTGTATGTGGCAAGTCATGTCCCAAGGGGCTACTCATTCTACGCTAAGTTCAAATCACATGGATTGTCTGGATTGTCCCTGCAGTGACACCCAATCTTGGCTTTGTGAGAATGTCCAGTTCTTCCTAGTTTCTTCCTTTCTTCTTAATTGCAGGGATCTGTCCAGAATTGTAAGTGGCTCTGTGCCATGATGGAGAGTCCATTGGGCCTGTTAGTGAAAGGTAATTCCAAAGATGTGTTCTCAATCCCATCCGTTCTGATTTCATCTGAGAGGCAGGATAGTGTAATGAAAGAGAGAAAAATATTTGGAGAAATAATGCCAAGTGAAATGGCTGCATTACATTGATTGTGTTAACATGGACGCACTACCCAATCTCTGTTCTTAGTTTCCTAATCTGTAAAAGGGAGAGCATAAAAGTACTCCAAGAATTTATTAAATTTATACATGCAACGTGCTTAATACAGTACTTGGATTATAACATGTTTCGTAGAAGTGTTGGTTAATAATCTTACTATCTTAAGGTAGAACAAAGATTACTTTCTTTCTGGAACTATGCACATTCTTGGCTCCATGAGCCCTGCTAAAGTTCCATCATGTGCCCTGTAAACTAGTTTTTCTTTTTTTCTTTTTTTATGTTTATTTTGTAAAGGGTGGTGTTGGGGCAGAGAGAGAAGGATACACAGAATCTGAAGCAGGTTCCAGGCTCTGAGCTGTCAGCACAAAGCCCAACGTGGGGCTTGAGCCCAGGAACCATGAGATCATGACCTGAGGCAAAGTCGGATGCTTAACTGACTGAGCCACACAGGCGCCCCTAAAATAGTCTTTCTTAAACAATGGCTCTGAGTCTCGCATGTTCTGTAGGGTAGGCAATTGATGGACTCCAAAATCAAAGTGTTTTCTTGAGGGTTACTACTTCTGTTTCTTCCAGGGCTCTGAACTAGGAGGAAGATTTGCCAAACAACAAACAAACAAACAAAACAAACGCAGGTTCCAGATGTTCTTTATTTTGCTCTCATCTCCAAAAGGACAGTTTAACTTTTGAAAATGTCTTGGTAAAACTCGATAGGTAGTGGTTAAGATTATGCTCAATGCACTCACAGTTTTTTTTTCTGGCTAAATCAAAATATATTTCCCCCTATTCAGGCCTCCCACTAGCCAACTCCTAGGATAAGACATAGTTTAAGAAACAAAGAAAGAAACCAAATCAGCATATCTCTATAATGCTTTAAATAAAATTCCACTGATAAAGTTAAATTCATCTCCAAGCTAGAGTGTATGTTCTTAATACTTATTAAAATCTTTTTGAGAACGTCTCCGTGATTCATTTTGGAATCTTTTCTTAGGTATTTTTCTGACAGGGCCAGGCTTCTTACAGATTGCCTTGAAAAGGAAGTTTTCTGAGTGGTGTTTTCTATAAATTCCCTTCAAAATTTTCCTACCAAGAAAATTCCCTAAGACAATGTTCCTGTGAATAAAATCATACTCTGACTGCCAAGAATCATCATTTTGGAAAAAAAATAAAATCTTAGCAACAATCTTCTTCTAAGTCTTAGAATCTGAGGGAACATTCCAGAATACAGTCAGTATAACATATTTAAGTGGCTTCATTCTTTCTAGTTATGGCAAATGATTAAAGTATACAGTAATACTGTTTTGGAGATTATAAGGTCATTTAAGGGGTAACGTTTTTCTAAGTTTAAAAATGTCCAAATATAATCTGTGTTGTATGCATGTATCTGTGTGTGTGCTCATGTGTCAGTATCTGGTCTATATCTAAGTATACTGACTATTTTAACTCATGCCTGGTCTCTTGAGCCAGACAGAACTGAATTCCAATCTGATCTTGCTACTCAGTATGTTCCTGATTAAGCCACTAAACCCCTGTAACTCTTAGCTTTTTCATCTGCAAAATGGTACCCCTGAGCAAAGTTATTTGATTTATGGTTATGATTATGATAAAATATATGAAGTCTCCCTATGTAGTGCCTTTCCTATAATAAGTACAAATGTGAGCTAGCTGTTTATTTGTTGCTAAATAATTCACTTCAAACAGAATCAGAAAAATACTCTTTTGAATGACTTTAGTAAAGAACGTTGTGTAAAAAAACTGTCACTTAGAGGAGAAGAAGTTTTATTTCAGCCTTTAAATTTATTGAGGTCTTAACTGAAAACAGACCAGTTTTGATTAAACACAAATATCTTTTCAATTGCGTGTCCTTACTTTGGATATTAAATTATACATTCATGGTGTTTATGTACAGTACGAAAGCCATTCTATCAAAAATTCACCCCCAAATTTCAATCTTTAAAAATATTATAAGCACTTTCCCATTTAAAGGAACAATGCCCTATTCAAAATCATTCTATCAGGCATGAAATTGTTGAATTAGCTGTACAAGTCAGGCCAGATAAATGCGGGAAGAAGGTGATCAGATTGAGCAGTTCATTAGCTCATGAGAAAGAGCAGTTAATGTTGTCATGTCTGGGCTGAGACAAAGTTGGTCAGATTGTCCTGCCAAAGAAATGTCGTGGGGAGGAATTATATTGTCCGGGAAAGAGTCCTAAGAGGAATGTTCCTTTAAAGTCCATGCTAAAATCTGCTATTTTGGGTATTAAGACTGTACTCTACTAAAAAGAAACTGTTACAGCTGTGACATTTTACCAATAAAAGCCATTGCGCTCTCCCACTAGTGACATGCTCTGGTTTGATCATAGCTAGCCTGAAAATGTCAAGGGCAATGAATGTTGGCATCAATTATTTCTAATTTCCATGTAATTAGTCTCCCCCAAACTTAGAATTTGGGATCTCTACTGGTCTGTCCTGGAATTTTCCCTGAAGTATTCTCCACCAGCTGCCCAAGAAACTCTGGATGAGCTCTTGGAAAGTTATGGAATTGGACTCCCAGAGATGGGATCGGTCTGGGATTTGGCTGCTCTTTAGTGGACTGAGTCCAAAGAGTTTCAGCCTCTTGGGTGTGACAGTGACTGCAGTTCGTCAGTGGATATAGGCACTTTGAGTTTCTGGAGCTGGAGTTGATGGAGGTCCATTCTTGGATTGCCTAAGGAGTAATCTCCCAAATCCTTGAGAAGTAGCAGCTGCTTCATGGCAAACTCACACACTGAGGGTGAAGAAAGAAATTAAGGAACCCCGACGGTTGGTCCAGTGTATTCATCCTCCTGAGAGACGCCATTTTGAACTCAAGTTGAGAATTAGCTTTTGGAAAGTGACAAGAATCTTATTCGGGGGTGACTGGAGAGGAATTGTGATAGAAGCTCGTTATGAAATAGATCTGCTTGTGTGACAGGGGGCAAGTCATAAGCTTCACACGACTCTGTAAGACAAAGGATAGTAGTTTGGGAAGTGTGGCAGATTGAGAGCTTTCATGGTCACGATTAATGACTATGCCCTTGTTGATAAGATCTTGCAGCCACTCCACAAAGAGATGGAGTCTATATTCTTTTCTCTTGACTCTTGGGACTCACTTTGGTCAGTACGCTATGCCAGAATTGAGCATATGCCGATTCCAAGTTTAGTCTTCAAGAGGTCTTTTGAATTTCCACTTGCCTTCTTGGAACTTTAGCCTTATCTGGGGAACAAGTCTGGGGTAGTATCCAGAAAAAAGTTAACCGAGCGGGTCTAGTTACTCTCCTTGGAAAAACCTGCTTAGAAGATGGGCCCTAAGCTGGCCTCTGAAAATTTGGATTTCTCAAATGTTCCTACCACTGAAACTGATAAGAGTGGTTCACTGTGCTTACAATATTTGTTTAAACAATATGGCTTACGTTGAACTCCTGTTTTTTGTTCTAAGACTGTGAAATTTTGGCACGTGCCAGATAAAGGGTGCTTCCATCACCAGCCCCTAAAACAAATCCTGGGCATTGAGTCCCTCATGAAATTCCCTGGTAGACAATATTTCAGATGGGTTGTCACAATTCATTGCCGGAGGAATTAAGCACGGCCTACGTGACTCTACTAAGAGAAGTCTCTTGGAAACCTGTGCCTTGTCTCCTTGGACTTTCCCCCACATGCCTTTGTTTTTGCTGATTTTGCTTTGTATCTTTTCACAAAATAAATCATAGCCATGAGTTTGACTATATGCTGAGTCCTATGACCTCTCCTTGTGGATCCTTCAGTCTCAGGATTGGTCTTGGGAACTCCTGGCACAGAGAGCCTACTGAAGAATGAAAGACCACACGAAGCAGAGAAAATTTTCCCCCTTGAGGTAATTTTAAATCAGCTAACAGTCAGCTGACTGCCAGGTATGTGAGTGAGTCCCAGATGAACACCCAGAGATGGGCTCAATTTAGGATTATCTTCCAATGTAAGGTAAGAGTTTCATGTTGGCCAGCCAACTCTGGGCAAGATCAATAGACCCTACCTGCCAACATGTAAATGTGTGAGAAGTAAGAAGTGATTATTGTTTTTAGAACACTAGGTTATATAGTAATTTGTTCTTCAGCAAAAAAACTGATACAGAAACCTGTGAATTAAATAAAAGATCATGCCAAGTCTTCAGAATAGAGATTAAAATTTGACCGGCAAGGAGTGCCTGGGTGGCTCAGTGGGTTAAGCGTCTGACTCCTAATTTGGGCCCAGGTCATGATCTCACAGTTCATGGGTTCAAGCCCAGTGTCAGGTCCACAGCTGGCAGCTCTGAGCCTGCTTAAGATTCTCTCTCTCTGTCTGTCTCTGTCTCAAAATAGGTAAATAAACTTAAAAGAAAAATTCGACTGCAAGGGAGTGTAGACATGTTCTCAGACTGACAAAAATCTTTTGCACACTAGTCAGTAGGTTGAGTGACTGAGATATTTAAAGCCAAAGAACTAGAACTGTTTTTCAATATCACAAAAATGTGCTCCACAACTTGGCATGGCCTGTGTGGATTCCCTTTCAATCAAGGCACTGATTGGACCAACTTCTAAATTTCAAATTTTCTTCGACTTTGACCATGAAACCTGGCTTTAAGGATGGACTGGGTGGTGTTTCTTGGGTGACTTTAATAGGCACTAATATTTTAAAATTATCTTTGGCTTTGTTTTATTGAGGCATTATCAGATTAAAATAAGTCAAAACTATGGTTTCTTCACTTTGTGCCAATGGATCGGTATAGTGGGAATTAACTGATGCGGACTCTTCGGCAATTTCTTACATTACTTTGAAGATGGAGTGTTTGCATTCTTATGAAATTATTCTGCCAAAATTTGGACTAAATACAAAGAAATAATAACATGCCCTCATTTGTTACTTTGAACTAGACCAAAAGTGTGTATTATATAAATATATCATTTTTAAATTACTCTGAAATGGGAATAAAATGGCTTAGTCACTATCAATAAAGAACACTCATGAAATAAAATACACTATGAACTGTGAAACAGAACCTGATAAATATCACTGCCACAAATCAAAATGAGAAAAACAATTTCAATTTTTCACCAAAGATGCATTTGCTGTACATTAAAATCTGGGAAAAGCTATTAAGTTCATGGTGTCTCATAAATTTTATAAGAAGTACCTTTGACACTAAACTAATTAAGAAAAATAAATAGTAGACTTCCTGGATTCACTGAAATGTAGTTTCTCATAATTTAATTATTTCGTGTCGATTACTTCACATTAATTTCAACAGTTCATTTTGACCCAGCACATTAAACCCATTTTTCCCCAACAAATATACAAGAAACGAACCAGCAACATTGAAAAACACACTGATGAGTCTGTTAGGGAGAACTTTTCAAATTAATGGAGCAGAAATAAATTATGATGGTCATCAAGCATGTACAATTTTCTATATTTTAATCGATGATTTTTTTTCCTGGATCTATATCACACGAACTGGATAAAACTCAACTGAGTTTTGTTGTGGTTGTTGTTCATTTTAGTATGTTTTTTTTTTTAAACACATTATCTTACTGTCCCTTCCCCTGGCATACAATGGATGCTTAGTTGAGCATCAAATATGTGGCTGGTTGGCTTAGCTACTTAGTAATGTGTGTTAACATCAGTGCTGATGTCCAGAATTTCTTCCTTCAAAACCAAATAACCAGGAAGAGTCTCTTCACAGAAGCAGCTTGAGAAACCATCACAGCAAAACTGGAGATAAGTATATAGTCTTCCTTGTGCCAGGACAGAATCAGTCCAGTGCCAAAATATGGGTGAGAACAGGTAGCACTTAATTAAGATAAAGTTCAGAGTGAGCCTCAAGCTACTATTATCCCAAGACCTCTCTTCTGTCACCGCATGCAGCTTAGACCCCCCACACATGCGGGAAATGAATGGAAATTACAGGAAACACATGGAAATGATCCATATAAGGAGCGTTAAAATGAAACAAATGTCTACACTGGTACACAATGCTGCTTGTTATTTGAATCAATATCTCCTTCTTCATCTCGGTGTTCCCATCCTCCATTACAGGACAATAATGTGTAAGAATTAGGGAAGAAAAACATGTAATTTTATGTGTTTTTTTGGAAGATCTTAAAAAGAAGGTATTTAAAATTTTCACAAAAATCAATACACATACACAAAATTTTTTAAGTGATGCCAATTTAGGGAAAGACTATGTAGCTCTTTTATAAAATAAGAAAAATTTAGAGTATGTTTCAGATATAATAACATTATTACATGTTAATTTGAGCTTATTCTTCAAGAAAAAATTCATAATTACTATCACGTGAATTTGTAGCCATAAAATGTTGTGTCACAAGTTTTTGTGCTTTAACTGGGGATAAACACATAATTTAAATAGATTTAAAGGAGAATCACAAGGGGGGGGTGGGGTTTGAGAACACCCCTTGGCTCACTGCCTCTTGATTCTCTGTGGAATTAACTTAATTGTAAACAAAAGACAAATCACTCTTGAACAGAGTATCATGAAGTTTTTGTTTTGTTAGGTACGGAGGAGAATGCCCAGTCTAAAAATTTAATCTAGCCCAAGGTAAATGTGATGGTTAATTTTATGTGTCAATCTAGATGGTGTTTTGGGATGAAATCAACATTTTAATTGAGAAAGCAGATTGGTCTCCATAATGTGAGTGGGCCTCATCCAATTAACGGAAGGCCCGAGCAGAACAAAAAGACCAGCCGCCATGAGCAAGAGGGAAATTGTCTGGCCAACTACCTTCACAGTCTTTATCTCTACCATTGCATCTCCTGGATCTTCAACCTGCTGGCCGATGCTGCAGATTTGAATTTACCAGCCTTCATAATTGTGGAAAGCCGTTTCTTATAATAAATCTCCTTTTACATCCATACATCTGATTGGCTCTGTTTCTCTGAAGAACCCTAACTAATACAGACTTTGGTACTGAGGGGTTTTAGAAGAACAGAACATTAAGAATGGAGAAACCTGACTAAGACAGTATTAAATATAAATGGAATTTTTTTAAAAAAATTTTTTTTAGTGTTCATTTTTGAGAAAGATGGGGGGGAGAGAGAGAAGGGGGAGGGAGAGGGAGACACAGAATCAAAAATAAGCTCCAGGCTCTGAGCTGTCAGCACAGAGCCAGACGCAGGGCTCGAACACACAAATAGTGAGATCATGACCTGAACCGAGGTCAGACACTTAACCAATTGAACCAACCAGGTGCCCTTATAAATGGAAAAGCCTGAGCCAAACCTATGTGCAAGTAACGAGAAGTTGGCCTTCAAAACATGAAAGGTCCGTAATGAACTCCGTGGATGTCGCAAAGTAAGTCCAGGGTTTAAGCTGAAGACATAAATAAGAACAATGAAGAGGCTACTGCTCCCTATAATGGGAAGTCTAATGTGAGAAGACCTGGAGTCTTGAGTCTATTATTATGAGCCTTTGTCAGCAAGGGCCACTGGCTGTCCCCTTAGGGAAGCATGAGGTCATTCTACGACCTTGGCTGCTCCTATGTATCTTTTGAAAACTAGAGAAATGAGCCGGGCACTGCATGAACGTTCAGCCACTTTTACCAAAACCTTTTTTTTTTTTAAGTTTATTTATTTATTTGAGAGAGAAAATGTACACACAAGTGGGGGAGGAGCAGAGAGAAAATCCCAAGCACTTCCACACTGTCAGCACGGAGCCCAACGCAGGGCTCAATCTCATGAACCAAGAGATCATGACCCGGGTTGAAATCAAGAGTTGGATGCTTAACCAGCTGAGCCACCCAGATGCCCCTTCACCAAAACCTTTTTAAATGAGCTTAGAAACCTATATAAGACCCCTATTTTGTCTTGCATCGTAAATTACCCCAGTCCTTCGGTCCATTCTTGCTTACCAAGAAAGCCCACATAATCTAAATAATAAAAGTCTAGCAGAATTAAAATGTTGGCAGTGTAAATTTGCACCACTTTCTATGATTACACTCATATGCAAAAAATTAAAGGCCCATTAATAAATTGTCCTTTTCCCTTGAAAAAGTTAAAGACCCGTGATGCTAGGCAGCTGGCAACATTGGTAGAGGCATAGTCTGTGTCTCTCCGTGAATCCCCATGTAAAACTAAACAGAGTGACTAGATTGCAAATATAAAACCCCATGTGCAACACTTTCACCAAAAGTATCAAGGTAACCCCCAAATTTAAGCAAGTGAAAACAAACCTTTCACAGGAACAAGACTTCAGGGTTTTAGGGATTTGTGTAGGAAGAAGAAGAGGGAAGAAATCGTGCCTCCCTTACCTGAGAAGACAGAAATTGGAAAATGGCCAGCAGGTATTTACAGAAAGGCGGGGAGGGCTAGTTTGCTGTAGTGGGTTTTCTGGTTTTCTTCAAATTGAAAGAGAATGCTTTCAATGTTTCATAATTAATGTCTGCAATGTTTTAGATGCTCTTTAGAAAGTTAAATAAATTCTCTTCAACCCAAGTTTATTATTATTGTACTTTTATCATAAATGAATGTCAAATTGATTAAATTTGCATCTGTTTTTGCATCTATAGAGGTATCAACATACTTTTCTTTCTTCAACCTGTTAATAGGGTTACAAACACATTGAATTTTCTGATGGTAAACCAGTCAGGCATTGCTTGGTTTAACCCAACATTGTCACGTTTTCTCTTGTTTATTTTGTCAGTTTGGCTTACCAATATTCTGTTGAGGATTTTTGCTTTGATCATCATGAGTGAACTGAGTAAAGTAAACATATCATTTAATTTTCTTACATGATCCTTTTCTGGTTTTGCTACTGAGGTTATGGTAGCTCCATAAAATGAGTTGAAGAGATTTCCTGATTGTTCTATCCTCCTCGAGATACTGCCTCCGGTTGAGAACCATTCAGTTAGATAAAGAACCGAAGATTCAACCGAAAGAGAGTAGAACTATGAAATAACAGCAAAAGCAGGAACAAAATGAGAGTCAAACTTAATGCATAAAAATGATAAAATGATGAAATAAAATTAGTATGGCAAGTTTGGTCAAGAAAATAGTAGAGAATAAGCAAAATAAAACCAGTATGTGAAATCAAAATAGTATACGTAACTACATACTCAACAGAGGCTAAAATAATTATCAAACTATATTGTGAATAACATTCACGGATCCCTCTAGTCTTCCTTGAACGTTTTGTCACTTGATATCTGGAATTTTTCTTTCGGTTACCCACCTAACTCAGTGATCTCTCATTCTTAGTCTCCTTTACAGGATTCTCTTAATTTCCCAAGCACTAGGATCCTTATTTTCTGTCACGAAATCCCAGAGGAATTTATCTAATCCAAATGCCTTTCAGTTTAATCTTTCCACAATTGACTCACTTAAATCTCATTTTCCACAACTGACTCATCTTCAAGCTCCCGTAATGTATTCATTTGTCTGCTTAATATATCCACTTGGATACCTGATAAGCAGTTCAGAGAACCCAAATTCCTTATCTTCTGCTGGAAAGCTGTTTCTCTCTGCCTCCCTCATTTCTGTAGACGGAAGCTCCATCTATCCAACTTCTTAGGCCTAATGCATTACAGTCATTTTTGTCACTCTTCCATTTCTGTCACTTTCTACATCGGATCCCTCAACAAATCCTTGGATACTACCCAGAATCTAACCATTTCTCATTATCTCCACTGCTACTAACTTGGTCTAACCCACCACCAGTTCTCACCTTCGACATTGTGACGGTCTCCTAACACGTCTTTTTCATCTGCCTGGCATCACTTTACTGCACATGATCTAAAGTAGTATTTAAAATGAAAATGTCTGTGGGCACCTGGGTGGCGCAGTGTGTTGGGCATCCGACTTCAGCTCAGGTTATGATCTCGTGGTCCATGAGTTCGAGCCCCACGTGGGGCTCTGTGCTGACAGCTCAGAGCCTGGAGCCTGCTTCCGATTCTGTGTCGCCTTCTCTCTGGCCCTCCCCCACTCACTCCCTCTCAAAAATAAATAAACATTAAAAAAAAACATAAAACATAAAAAGAAAATGTCTGATCAACTCATCATCTCCTCAAAATCTTCCACTGGTTTCTTTAAAAAAAAATGTTTACTTATTTTGAGAGAGAGAAAGAGAGAGGATCTTTAGCAGACTCCGCACTGTCAGTGCCGAGCCCAATGTGGAGCTCGAACTCACGAACCGTGAGATCATGACCTGAGCTGAAATCAAGAGTCAGACACTTAACGGACTGAACCACACAGGTGCTCTCCTCTTTTAATGCAGGAGAAAGGCCAACGCCTTACAAGGAACCGCAAGTGCCTCCCTGATATTTCTCTGATTTCAAATCCTACCAGGATACTGCTCTTCCATTCTGCTTTAGCTACATTGGCATCTTTATGTTCTTCAAAGATATCAAAAGTGCTGTAACTTCAGTATTTCTGCACTTTCTATTTCTGCTATCTTAAATGCCATCACAGAGTTTTTTGCAATACACTTTATCAGAAAGGTCTTCAACAGTCTGCCCAACATAGCACCTCCTTATCATGCTGTCTCATATCTTAGCACCTACCACCACTGACATTACAGACACGCAGACACACACACACACACGCGCGCGCGCACACACACGCACACACATGCAGACACAGTGTCTGCATTTCCCTATTAAAATACACAGGCATAACTTGAAGATATTGTGAGTTTGGTTTCAGACCATGGCAATAAAGCAAGTCAAAAAACTTTTTTGATGCCCAGTGCATATAAAAGTTATTTTTACATTTTAGTGTGGTCTATTGAGTACGTAACAACATTACGCCAAAAAAATGTACGTTGCTTGATTTAAAAGTACTTCATTTCTGGGGTGCCTGGGTGGGTCTGTTGGTTAAGCGTCCCACTTCAGCTCAAGTCGTGATCTTGTGGTTCGTGAGTCTGAGCCAAGCGTCGGGCTCTGTGCTGACAGCTCAAAGCCTGGAGCCTGCTTTGGATTCTGTTTCTCCCTCTCTCTCTGCTCCTCCTCTGCTCGTGCTCTGTTTCTCTCTCTCTCTCTCTCTCTCTCTCTCTCTCTCTCAAAAATAATTAAACATTAAAAATTTTTAGATGAAATTAAACAATACTTTATTGCTAAAAAATGCTAACTATCCTCTGAGCTTCCAGTGAGTCATAATCTTTTTGCTGGTGAAAGGTCTTGCCTCAACGTTGATGGCTGCTGACTGATTAGGGTTGTGGTTGCTGAAGATTGGGATGGCTGTGGCAACTTCTTAAAAAAGACAACAATGAAGTCTGCCACATCGATTGACCCTTTCCTGAACAATTTCTCTGTAGCGCGCAATGCTGTTTGGTAGCATTTTACCCACAAAACGTCTTTCAAAGTTGGACTAAATCCTCTCCAAACTTGCTGCTGTGTTGTCAATTAAGTTCGTGGAGCATTCTAAATCCTTTGTTGTCATTTCAACAATTCTCCTAGCGTCTCCAGGATGTCGGAGTAGATCCATCTCAAGAGAACACTTTTCTTTGCTCATCCGTAAGAAGTAACTCCTCATCTGTTCAAGTTTTATCGTGAGGTTGCAGCAGTCTAGTCCCCTCTTCAGCCTCCACTTCTACTTCTTGTTCTCTTGCCATTTCCACCACATCTACAGTTACTCCCTCCACTCGTCTTGAACCCCTTAGAATCACCCATGAGGGTTGCAATCAACTTCTCCCAAGTTCTGGTTACAGCTGCATTAGCTCCTAGCAAGAGTCATCCTGTTCTCTGAAGCTTTGGAGTCAGGCATTGATTTCTCTTTTCTAGCTATGGAAGTCCGAGATGGCATCATCTTCCAAAAAAAAGGCTGTTGCATCTACATTGAAAATCTGTTATTGTTTAGTGTGGCCGTGTTCATTAATCACCTTAGCTAGATCTTCTGGATAACTTGCTGTGGCTTCTACATCAGCACCTGCTGCTTAACCTTGAACTTTTATGTTATTGAGATGGCTTATTTCCTTAAACCTCAGGAACCAGCCTCTGCTAGCTTCAAACGTTTCTTCTGCAACATCCTCACCTCTTTGAGCCTTCTTAGAATTGAAGAGAGTTAGGGCCTTCCCCTGTTTGGATTAGGCTTTGATTTAAGGGAATGTTGTGGCTAGTTGGATCTTCTTTCCAAACCACGAAAACTTTCTCCATACCAGCAAGAAGGTTGTTTTGCTTTCTAGTCATTCTTATGTCCACCGGAGTAATACTTTTTTTGAGAGAGAGAGAAAGACAGACAGACAGAGAGAGAGATAGGGGGAGGGGCAGAGGGATTGGGAAAGAGAGAATCTTAAGCAGGCTTCATGCTTAGCGCAGAGCCCAGTGCGGAGCTTGATCTCACGACCATGAGGTCATGACCTGAGCCAAAATCAAGAGTCAGAGGCTGAACCAACTGAGTCACCCAGGGGCCCCTCGAGTAACACTTTTAATTTCCAAGCCTTTTCCTTTGCATTCACAACCAGGCTGACCACATGGCACAAAAGGCCTAGGTTTGGGTTTTGGCTTTTGCCAATGCCTTCTTCACTAAGCTTAATCATTTCTAGTTTGGGATTTAAAGTGAGCCATGTGTGACTTCCTTTCTCTTGAACACTTAGAGGCCATTGTAGGGTTAGCAATTGGCTCCATTTCAATATTATTTTGTCTCAGGGACTAGGGAGGCCCAAGGAAAGGGAACAAGATGGGGAATGGCTGGTTGGTGAAGAATACACACAACATTTATCAATTAAATCGACTGTTTTCTAGGGGTGTGGGGGCGGCTCTCCAAAACAATTACAAACAGTCACACCAAAGATCATGGATCATGGATCACCGCCACAAACACAGTAATAATAAAATTGTTTGAAATGAGGTGAGAATTACCACATTGACCAAATGACATGAAGTAAGCAAATGCTGTTGGGAAAATGGTGCCAATTGACTTGCTCAACACAGGGCTGCCCCAAACCTTGGCTTTGTGAGACACACAGTATCTGTGAAGCACAATAAAGTGAAGTGCAATAAAACAAGGTCTGACTGTGTTCTCCTGCGTATTCCAAAGTTCTGTTCCAGAAGGGGGGGGCAGAGGTTAAGCCTTCTTTCTGCGTTGCGTATTCTGGCTCAACTTGTGTGTGATTTCTATGAACTTGCTCCTCACATACCTCAGACCTGAGAAGATTTTGACTGCAGAGCCCCTCCTCAGGGACCTTCAATCAAATTGGGCTGCCTCTGGACTCGCTGACAGAACTGGGGTTTGCGTCATAGCTGGACAAAATGAGAGGGAGGGATAGGCAAGAGACAGATTTGAGAGCTTTCGGTAGGTTTATCGTTTAGGCTTTAAAATTCTGAGTATTCGTGTCCCTGTCAATACACATTAGCCTTTGTTAGATTTTTCTAACTTTAAGTCACTGAGTAGGTTGAAAATATTTGTTAAGCCAAAAAAGGAGTTATAGCCTCACGAGGGAGAGTATTTTATGGATAGGATGTGAAGATCATAACGTGAAAATACTGTGATATTTGGGACTAATAAATTTTAGGAAGCGTGCTCTGTTTCAGGCATGCAAGGAGCTATTAGATCAAATGGAAAACACATACTGAGTATCTGAAATCTATTTTGGGGAATCGTTTTAAACAAATGTAGGGATGCCCTCTTGTGTTTGATTTTCCATGGTAAAATACATTTAAGAAAACTGCCTTCATTTCTTAACCTAATTTTAGACATGCAATCATTCCATGAAAATTGAAAAAATTGCTTATCATTTATCAGGTGTCTAGAAGACATTATTGTATGTTTCAAGTACAATCTCTGTCTTCTAAGAAATCATTTTTCTGTGATTCAGTGACTCTTTTATTTTCTTTTCTCTTTGATTTCACATTAACATTGTGAAAGATAACCCACTGAACAATTTACGCTGGAACTCAAGCACTTTTTTTTTTCTCAAAATAATGGATAGAGCTGTGGACCCAAAAACAGGTGTGTTTGTAAAATGTTCTATAGATTCAAAAGTGTTTTCACATTTTCCTTGTTTCTCAAAAATAACGCTGTGAAGTATGTAAGTTAAGAAGTATACATACCTGCCTCTGAGACAAGAAAATCGAAGCCCTGATCTTTAGCAAATTCCAGGAAACTTACAACAAGTCTGTTACAGAGTTGTACCTGAACCTGGGCTCACACCTTTACACACGAAAGGCTAAGCTTGACGTATGAGGCTTGACAATGAACGTATTTCTGAATGTATTTTCTGAATCAGAACATGTCCTGACACATGACCATCGTCTAGAGAGCAGAATATTCGAAAGTAACCAACCCGGAAAACTCTACACATTATATGTAACAGACCTATCACATATATATTTCACGTGTGTTAAAATATGCATATGCATATGTGTGTGAGCACAAGCATGAATGTATATTACCTTATCTTTTAAGTTGCCATTTAAATTTAAACTGACAAGTTTTGACAAAGGCAAGTTCTGATAAGGGGGAAATTTCAAAATGTTTAAATACAACTAAGTGCTAGAAATACTTAGCCATTGCAGCCTTCCTGAATTAGGAAACATCTGAAGTCCAAATATCAACAACTTTGGTATCTCAATGTCCTAGTTAATGCTAGCAAGATTTACAAAAAAGGAAGATCGCCATGAGGACATTATGAAATCTTGCTCATTTGCTACCTTATGAAAATCTTCATCTGATTTTGTCCTACATCAAAGAATGTCTGTAATCCAACAGAATGTTTCCAAGCGCTATTTTAAGTGCTGAAATGGAAGGAATGCCCTTTTTGTTTCATGAAATGGCATTTTTCATTCTATGAAAAGGATGTTCTTTCCACTTTATTAATATGATGCCTTTTGTGATTTTGGAATAATAGATCTGGTCAGCTTGTCTGTCCGTGAGTCTAAGACCAAACTGGTTAGGGGTAAGAGGAGAAAATGTAAAAGAACTCACAGAAAGGGAAGAAAAAAAATGTTGACAGTCACAGGAGATGCCATTTGAGCCCTCATGAAAAGCTACTTGATGGCCATTTGGAGGGAAGTATCCATGTTCTTTTAGGTGATGACTGAGCATAGATTTCACTTCATAGGCAACATTTTTTTTTTCAACTTTGAAAAGTTTATTCTGCATGTTTGGGGTTTGTTTGAGTTGTGTTATTTTGGTGTTTGTTTGTTTGTTTGTTTGTTTTGCTTCTCAAGTTAGTTAACAAACGGTGTAGTCTTGGCTCCAGGGGTAGAACCCAGTGATTCACCACTTACATATATCACTCAGTGCTCATCCCAACAAGTGCCCTCCTTCATGCCTATCACCCATTTACCCTTCCCTCCACTCCCATCAACCCTCAGTTTGTTCTCTGTATTTGAGAGTCTTATGCTTTGCTTCCCTGTCTGTTTTTATCTTATTTTTCCTCTCCTTCCCCTATGATCATCTGTTAAGTTTCTCAAATTCCACATGAGTGAAATCATATGCTACCTGTCTTTCTCTGGCTTATTTCACTTCGCATAATACCCTCCAGTTCCATCCACATTGTTGCAAATGGCAAGATTTCATTCTTTTTCATTGCCAAGTAGTTTTCCAGTGTGTGTGTGTGTGTGTGTGTGTGTGTGTGTGTCTGTGTTATATATCACATCTTAATCCACTCAGCAGTCAATGGACATTTGGGCTTGTTCCATCATTTGGCCATTGTCAATAGTGCTGCTATAAACATTGGGTGCACGTGTCCCATCGAAACAGCACTCCTATATCCTTTGGATAAATGCCTCGTACTGCAATTGCTGGGTTATAGGGTAATTTCATTTTTAATTTTTTAGGAAATATTTTTAATAGACTCTTCAAGGCAAGAAACAGATTAAAAATCTCATTTTGCACCAACTATAGCTTTGTGGGTTGTCTGCCTGATTCTCCGATGACTCAGAAACACCTGCACTCTGAGGGCTGCTGCTCCTTCCTGGCTGCGGAAAGCTCATCCCCCAGAGGGTGGGGGATCATGGACAGCATCCACATATTCTCCGGAGAATTCAGGGCGCTACCTTTGTATCTTTCTGGCTGGAATAGCTGCTGTGTTTTTTGTTGTTGTTGTATATCTGGTTGGGACATGTTGCCTTCGTTTGTGTTGGTGGTTGTGGTAGACTTTTAATCTAGTCTGAATGAACCCTTTGTCTCTCTTCTGCGAGACAGTGTAAGAGGTAAAATATTTATTTGTTGATTTAAAAAAAATAATTAGATGAGGTAATGCAACTCATTAAGTTCATGCTTATCAAGGCATGAAATATGACCACATACATAATCTACCCTTGTTCTGTCCCACGAGGCTAATTCAGGTCACCTCACTGGGTGGGATCATTAGAGGTAAGAATGGGCATCGTGACATACTACATTCCAAGCAACCCACCTCCATCCACTGGGATCGCAAGAGAGCATCGCCTGGGGGATGGGCTACAATATATAGCGAGTTTCATGCTACCTCCTGACCTCAAATGAAAAACGTAAATTTGTCTTTATGGATTCTTTCTGCATGGCCACTTTTTCCTATTATTTTTTCCATTGCTGGCTCAGTCTAGTAAATAGGGATGATGGGGGAAGAAAGATGAGCTATGATTGTATGTGTGTGAAGCGATGGGACTGTGTGTGCACCTCTGTGTGTGTGAGGTGTGTGTGGCAGAGAGAGAGAGAGAGAGAGAACAGCCCAGGAAAAAAACTCTTTTCAGAAAACTAGTGTTGACTTTATTTACAATTTTTCAGAATAAATTTTGTGACTGTGAATTGCCATCCGGAACTGTCTAATAGCAAAAGAATAAATAAATAAGACTGCTTATTTCATTTGTTTTTATTCTTGCTGCCTATATTCTGTTTTAAACTACTTTTTATAGGCCATGCCAATGTCTTTGGAAGCCATCTCTAAAAACAAACCTAAGTCGTCAATTTTGGTTTCACAAAACATTGCACAAATCTATACAAAATGATGTGTTGCATATTATTAAGACTTTACTTGTATATGATATTGAAAATAACAATTCTCTTTTTGGATATTAACACGGTGTGTGTGTGTGTGTGTGTGTGTGTGTGTGTGTGTCACTGATTTCCCCTTAAAATTCTCACAACTCTTCCCTTTAATATTTAATCAGTCTGGCAAGGTGATAGGGAGACTAATAAACAGAGTCACAAGCGACTTCAGGGAGGGAGAAGGGGGATCATTAAAAATCTTTTAAAGAACTATCTAAACAGTAACAGCAATTAAAAAAAAAACACAAAATACAAATACAAATCTTTGACTTCAAAAATTTTCCAGTCGGTAAACTCTGGACCCTGAATATTTAATAGCAGTTCGCTCAAGATGAATTGTCACATTTACCTATTATCGATGCCCACGTGGCTGTGTCCTTTACTCCAAACCGTCCTTGAGGCCATCCTGCTACGATACTATATCTTTTACCCCTCATCTTTATCAAAGACCTGGGCCCTGGATGCAGAATTGGCTACAACATTTGGAGGGTTCAGTGCAAAGTGAAAATGAGAGACTCCTTATTGAAAAATTATTAAGAAGTTCATGATGACAGTGGCAGAACATTAAGCCAAGCACAGAAACCTTTATTAGTGTAAGGCCACCTATGACTCTATGGGTCCCACGCCCATGAAGATGGCCTTGCCTGGATGGTTTTATTGTTTTTCCATTAGATTATGTTCTAGTTAGCTCCTGACTCCTTTATTGGCCATCCTCTATACCTCATACTTATTAGTATCCCTTGATACTATTCTGCTTTATCTTTTATAATAAGAATCAATTCTGAATTATACTTGTTCATTGGTAGCTTCAGGTCAATGTCCACAGCCTATTTGGTCTTCCAAGATCCTATCCTAATTCAAGTTCTAGTGGGCCAGCCCACCAGCGCTCTCTCTCTTACCCACTCCAATAGGAACAAGGGTAAACACATGCCTTTGTTTATATATGTTTTGCCATCTCTGTCAGTCAATTCCTAGCTACATGCAAATTACGAAGGTAGTAAAAAGAGCTTAGATTAGAGTAAAAAAAAAAACTGTACAGATTGCTTTAGCTATCTGAATTTTCCCAAATCCTACGGTAATTAAAAATATTTTAGTCAAATCAATGATCTCTACCTCAAAAAAGGTTTTCAAGTAGATACCAGTTTGGATGTTTCTTCTCATTAATTGGAAATAAAAATAATATTTACTGCGTACTTAATACATGCTGGAAACCTTGACACTCTATCTTGAATCCCCATAACATATGAATGTGATTATATTCATATTATAAAATTTTCATATTTTCCATCAATCTGAAGAAGCATAATAAGGAGCTTACCGATCGTTCCTCTGTTGGCAACGATATCAAATTTCTGGGGAAGGCCTTGTGCTGGACGAATGGTTAGGCTCTCCTTCTAAGTCCCATTCTTTCCTCAGTGATGGGAATTTTGCCACCACCCTCAGTGACACCAGGTTTGCTGCCCCTTATGCCAGGTCAACACCTTCCGTTCTGGCTGTCTTGACCTTGATGCCCCAGATGAGGTGCCTTGAGATGGGCCACATCATAGCAGAGCCTGGGTCTGTCCTGGAACCGCATTCCCAGGGGTAGACTCTTTTGCGCCCGAGGCTGTGTAGGAGTCAAATTCCATGATCCGTAAAGCCTGGGAAAATCTGTAGGATTCACTCTCCTCCCTAACCTGCAGCTGAAACTCCTTTGGCCTCTTAGAATCTCTGTTTTCTGAGGCAGGAGGGTACTGATGGCTCTATCCTTTCCAGCAGAAAAGGTAGGTCCCTCTTCCTGCTTCTTTCTTCCTCACTTTTCCAGTGAGGAGAGTCATTCCATCTCCCCATTACGTTGTCCACATCCCCAACTATCCATTCTTGCATTCTCATAAATAATAGCCACGTTACCCCAGCTGGGGGTGGCAGATTTGGTTCCTCTCTTTTGGAGGTTCCTTTGCCATGCTGACAGATGCTCAAGGTGCATTGAGCTTAAGCTGAGAGCCCAGAGTATGTCTGCCGCTGTGTCCAATGTTTAATTGTTCTATACTGTTTTTTGGTTAAAAGTATAAAGGATGTGGCAGACAGACCTGAAGGTGGCCTCAGAGATCCCCCGTGGTCTCATGTTCACACCCTTGTATAATCCCCTCTTCCAGAGTGTAGATGCGACCTAGAACTTGCTTCTCGGTCAATGAAATATGGTAAAGGCACTGGGAGGTCACTCTCTTATTTACCATACATTTTACATTTGGTAAGATTCCATCTTGGTAGCTGACTAGCTCTGAAGTTTTTATTAATCAGGACTCCTCAGAGAAAAACGTTGATATATATAAAAACATATAAACATATTTATATTTTTATTAAATTATTAAATTATCTTTATTTCTATTTGAATACTTAATATCCTTACTAAATTATAAGGAACTGCCTTGTGCAATTATGGAGGCTGGCGAGTGCCAAATCTGCAGTGTGGGCCAGCAGGCTGGAGACCCAGGAAAGCTTCTGATGCAAATAAAGTTAGAAGGCAGTTTGCTGGAAAATTTCGCCTTGCCTGGGGAGGCCAGTCTTCTTGTTCTATTCAGGCCTTTGTCTGATTGGACAAAGCCCACTCACATTATGGAAGCCCATCTGCTCTATCCAAAGATCACTGCTTTAAGTGTTAATGTCAGCCAAAAACACTATCCAAGTTGAAACATGAAATTAACCATCACCCTCTTCTGTGCTCTGAAGAAGCAAACCGCTATGCGTGTAACAGCCACGAGAAAATTGGTTTTGCCAACAACTTTAGTGACTTTCTTACTTGAGCCTCCAGAGGAGAACCCAGTTCTAGTCGACACCTTGACTGCAGCCCGGGAGAGGACCTGGTGAAGCCACACCTGCACTCCGGGCCCACAGAAACTGAGATGATAGATGTGTGTTGTTTTAAGCAGCTGAATCTGCGGTAAATTGTCACACAGCACAGAAAATATGCAGGATATGATTTAGCATTTGAAGAATCCACATCTCCACTAGAAACGGTTTTCATATTCTGTTTAGCAACGTGGTATGACTATTGGTCTCATGTGACCCATAGCACATTACTATTGGTACAACCAGTACATTTCTCTTATGAGTTTTGCTGATCTGAAAATATAACCAGAATGTTATTGTTCTCAATATAACATTCATAAAACCCATACAGCAATGTTTGGTTGTATATTTACTAGTTTTCCCAACAACGTGGAGCAAAAAAGTGGGGAAAATTCACGTATGGCAGTACAGAATTCAACCTGATGACTGGGAAAACTTTGTCATCTCTGTGCCTGGAATCAGCCTCTGATTACAGGGCTGAATCAGATAAGCCCTGTGTACCTATAGCTATTCTCTGGAAGTCTAGGACTCCTTGAACAAGCATTTTATTTATGCATCCTCTTGTACCTGAGAAAGTGACTCCATCCTGAAAGTCAATACCAGGCGAGTACAAGATACAATATTGTGTATCCTCTCTATGTCAAAAGGGTGGGGTTAGACCAAGTGGTGCTGTAGAGACTTGTGACACTATTGGGCAGAAGTATACCACCACCCTTGAGAAATACTGTTCTATGAGCCATGGCTCAACAGAATTCCTTGAGGTATTTTGAAGCCTTAGGTCATTGCACTCTACGCCAAACTTGCCAACTAGTAACATCAGATTACCTCGCTGATAAGACACGTAGATCTTATTTGGTTGCTGTGATCCGAAAACTCTGGGTACATATCTGCACAGTAACTCGCTGACTTTCATTAACTTGGATAAGTCCAACACTGCAGCTTGTTTATACATTCACCCGTGGACTGGTTCTATTCCTTTGGAAACAGAACTTGCCTGTGAGTCTGCCTTTCTTCCTTCAGTTTTGCCAAAATTCAGGTGACCGGAGTGTCTGATCTCACCTAGTCTGTGCCTTTAACTGTGCTGACTCATTCATGCACCATGAAGCAAATAAACTTGGGCTATGGTCACTCTAACCCTCTCAAAGCCATCATGGAGGGACTACTCATTTTATCCTAACCTGGCACACTTTGTCCTTCAAGCTCGGAGGTCAGCAAGTATATGGCCAGAGCCCATAAATGCCTACCTCAGTGGCGGATGTTGTCATTGAAGTGGGGTCTAGGTGTTCAGTGGAAATTGGTCTAGAAGCGAGAGAGGTCATGTGACCATATGCAACCATTAGAGACAGGGTGACCGCTGTTCCCTGCTTTTAAGCAAGACCAAAGTGGTAGCCACAATGTTTTAACCATAGGGATCTGCGCCAGTGGTAATATAAATATGGATTCTTAAGACCAAATTGGATGGGAAGTATCCTAAGGTCCCACTTTATCTAAGTCACTGAAAATATAAAACCTCTATATCTACTGAATGGGGATAAGATTTGAACTGTAATGATGGAACGGCCCAGCTCATTACCCAATGCCCAAACCTAGAAACAAACCTAGAAACCCTTGAATGAAAAAGGAATCCGGATATCTTCAAGGCTCCTGTGACACTGCCAGAAGTATGTAGTGTTGATATTCCTTCTGGCCTTTCCCAAAGAGGCCAGCCATTATGTATCAGGGTGAACATATAGCAGTGAAGGGAAATACCCATACCTTTTGGTGATTGTTTGACCTGAGCTAATGCCAATCTCTACAGACCCAGACACCATCATGAGCCCACCAATTAGAACTGGAGTTTATAGGTATACCCAAATCTATATTACAGTGGGGCCAGAAACTCC
This sequence comes from Panthera uncia, assembly GCF_023721935.1. Classification (NCBI taxonomy): domain Eukaryota; kingdom Metazoa; phylum Chordata; class Mammalia; order Carnivora; family Felidae; genus Panthera; species Panthera uncia. Next base: position 17,411,396 of record NC_064810.1, read on the forward strand.
ATTAATTTGTCCATCGCATCCACAGGATGAAGAACACAGATTCTAAATGCATCATTGAAAGCAAAATCCCTAGATCCCATTGTCTCCCCAAAACATGGAGCAAAAGCCATTATAGTGGGAGAGCTCACAGAATTCTGTTCCTCCCCACAAGATGAATAAAGGAAAACAATACTGCATGAGATTAAGTTGTGGCAGTTCCTATACATCCTCATTTAACTTGCCTGAATCGCATGCACAGTTGGGAGATGCAACGTGGACGATGAACATGCATTTACCTGAAAGGCAATTAGATGACTTCAATGGCAATAGACGCCCAGATTTTGTCCCTTGACTGTAGTGAGTCAACACAACTGCAAATTTCCACTATGCAATCGTTGTTACCCATATCATCTGTGAAGATCGCCAGAGCGATTTCTTTTTCATTTGTCAGTGGCAGCAGTGCATCCTCCCTACGTTGGCTCGGACTATGCCCGTTCTCTGAGTCTCTGCGACTGTTTACTTCTCAAGGACCTATGGTTTCATCACCCCACAGGGTATATAGGCCGGTTCACTCCGCTGATGAAGGTGAGCCAGAAATCGCAGGCGCCCTTGATTCTTCGGTGGGACAAACGTGAGGCAGCGTAGAATTTCACACACACAAATCAGAAGTCGGTCGCTTCAGTGAATTTTTAGAATGTCCAGGGGGCCAGAGAAGATAAAAATGATCACAATACGATGTGAAATAGAATTTACTCTACTGGGTAGCTCTTTCCTCTAAGAAAGAGACATGAGGCTTTTTATGCTTCTTTAGGTGTTGGAGGCAAATAGTTTCATGTGAGCTATGGTGACCCATTTGCCAAACATCCTGTGAGAATGGCAGCTTTGAACTGGGAGGGAAGAATGACTGTATTTGTCGCAAAGACCTCTGCCACGTAGGTAGACGTGGACTTTTAAGAAGAGGCTGGAGGAAGAATAATTGTGTCTCACGTGAACACTCCCTACGGGGCTGACTGCATAGGATCTTCTCAGCGAAGTGTCATACAAGGTGATCTGCTCTAATGTACGTCAGTCCCTTTCTAAGCCAGCCAGTAACTGCTCGGTGGGCTTGAGAACAAAATGGAAAGATGCCAGAGCCAGAGGTTATGGGTCCAACACCATGAATTTCTCCTTCTTGAGGCAGATCTAACTACCACCAGTCCGACTGCACAAATGTCCAATGGCAAAGACCAATGTTGATTTTTAAAAGGGGCACTGTAACAGGGGCGCCCGGGTGGCTCAGTCGGGTAAGCGTCCGACTTCGGCTCAGGTCGTGATCTCGCGGCCCATGAGTTCGAGCCCCGCGTCGGGCTCTGTGCTGACCGCTCAGAGCCTGGAGCCTGTTTCAGATTCTGTGTCTCCCTCTCTCTCTGACCCTCCCCGTTCATGCTCTGTCTCTCTCTGTCTCAAAAATAAATAAACGTTAAAAGAAAACATTAAAATGGGCACCGTAACAAATTGGGGGCAGCCAGCTAACCAGTAAAGCCTGATTACATTGGATCTTTTCCATTGTGGAAGGAGCTTCAGTTGGTTCTCACATTAACAGAGACTCACTCTGGATGGGAATTTGCCTCCCCCACTCACTATACTTCTTTCATTGCCACCATCCGTTGACTAACTCAATGCCTCATTTATCAAGATGTTGGCTCAGCTCACCTAGCAATGCACCTGATGAAGATTCTTTTTACAGCAAAGGATCAAGTCAGTGAACTTATACCTGTTGGGATTTATGTTCCTGTCACCCAGAAGCAACTGTCTGGAATAAATGTGAATGACCTTGCAAAACTCAATACTAAAACACCTATAAAGTGACTCTAATGATAAAAAGTCTCGCCCTACCGTATGCCAAGAGAAGAGTCTCCTCCATTATCAAACTCTGAAACAGACATTTAAAAATTTAAATCTCACGCTTCCCAAAGTACAAGAATGTTAAAATCCAAAATCAAATATTTGTAGTCTCACAAGTGAAAAATCGGAGTTCAAAATTTTCAGTTTAAAGACTGATCATCATCCTCTCATGTGCCTCAATGTCAGGGAGAACAGTTCTTTTAGCCTGACTGGTGGCGAAATGCTCTCGGCAGCTTGGCTCCTTCTTAACAGAATACATGCAATCGCTTTTAGAGTCTCACAGCTTGGATTAATTTGATGTCACATACCCCATGGGCCTTGTTTATAAAGCATTTAATGATCTAATAAGAGACACAACATCATCTCGGCGCTAACTCCACCCCAACAACGTTTAGAGAACAAGCCATCCCTAACCCCTCAGTTATCATCCTAGCCCAAATTATTTGTAGGATTCCATGCTGAGTGTTGTCAAAAACCAGAGCAGCCACAAAAAATGTCAAGGGGAAGGAGAAGACCATCCTGGCTTCAGCCATAGTGGGATGCCAGTTGGTCAAGAATACAAAACCTGACAACTAATATCCCAGAAGGAAAAAAAAATTCTCCTAGCTTGAAATTAATTCGTGGGACATTTACCAATTTCGTGTGATTTTGTGCACATTTTGTGCACCCTGCGGCACCTCCCTCAGAGTCACGTTTGATCTGTTGTTCTCTTTTGCCCAAGAGTAGAAATATGCCATGCCGGCCACCTTTGTCACCAGCTCCACATTTTCTCTCCAGGACACATTTTCAGTCCTGGACCCTACGCCTGATTCTACTGTCCCTTTACATGAAATTGTGTAGGTCTGACCAACCTGACTCCTCAGGTGCATTAGTCCATCCCAAGTCCATCCTAGAGCTGTAACTAGACGTGTGTGTGTGTGTGTGTGTGTGTGTGTGCATGTAAAGAAAATAATGAAGCGACTGTGTCCAAAGAGGCTAAAACTCATAGAAAGATTCGGACTCAGCAAAGAAGCAAATGCTCTGATGAGCAAACATCGGCCTGGTGTAACTAGGGCTGTAAACAGGACACATGAATCAAAGGTGAGTCGTTTTGGTCGCTGATGCAAATCCAGAATTTGAGCAGCAAAGGTACAGGTGTCTACCCAGGCCTGGCCTAACAATATCCTAGCATATTGCCAGACCACTCCACAGCACGCTGAAATCACGTGGCTTGCAATTTTAAAGATCCGAGTATTAATGCCACTCAGTATAAAAAGCTTATAGAGTCTTTTCTACCTACAATTAAATTCATGCTGCAGCTGTCCTGTGACATGAATTAAGCAGCCAGCCGCTGTGTTTTGAAGCAAATTGTACCTGCTACAGGCTCGCCTCACTTTCTCCAGACCTTGAGGTTCGAGTGCCCTGAAGTCTCTCACCAGGCCAATGTTTGCTCATCTCTCTCTTCTAAATTGCTAAATAAAATAACAATAAACAAGAGAGTTTCTATAGTAAAAGCAAATGGGCCGAAACAAGAACAAATAAAACAAAATAAAGTATAAAGCAAAATAAATAAAACAAGGAAGTATAAGACAAAATGGCAGATATAAAACCAACCATACTGTTTTGATAGTAAATTTCGACTGTGAAATATATTGCCCCTTAAGAGGAGTAAAATTTGATAATTAAACTAAGTGCTTTTATTTTTTTTTTTAATTTTTTTTTCAACGTTTTTTATTTATTTTTGGGACAGAGAGAGACAGAGCATGAACGGGGGAGGGGCAGAGAGAGAGGGAGACACAGAATCGGAAACAGGCTCCAGGCTCTGAGCCATCAGCCCAGAGCCCGACGCGGGGCTCGAACTCACGGACCGCGAGATCGTGACCTGGCTGAAGTCGGACGCTTAACCGACTGCGCCACCCAGGCGCCCCTAAACTAAGTGCTTTTAAAAGCAACACTTATTAAAAATTACACACATCATTCAGAAATAAAATAAAAAACAAAATATCAGGAAAATACTAACAAAGGAAAACACAAGTGGAAATTGTAATATCAGACAAAATACTTTAAGTTAAAAATCACTAAAGGAATAAAGGAAATAAATCATTTCGTGTTGTAAAAAGATTAAATCTGTAATAAAAACATTGTTGTAAAAATCTTTTATGTACCAACTAATAATTTGTGATATAACATGCCAACAGCATTAATTGATAATATTTTCTTTGCCTAGAATATTTGGGAGGAATCATCCTTCACCCATTCTAATTTGTGTAATTCACAAGGAATTGTGGAAAAAATAGCAAACCTATGAAAAAGCTATAATGGCTCATTTTATGTGTCAACTTTCCTGGGCCACGAGATGGCCAGATATTTGGTTAGACATTGTTCTGAGTGGGTCTGTGGGGGTGTTTCTTTTTTTTTTTAATGTTTATTTATTTTTGGGAGAGAGAGAGAGAGCACGAATGGGGAAGGAGCAGAGAGAACGAGGGAGACACAGAATCTGAAGCAGGCTCCAGGCTCTGAGCTGTCAGCATAGAGCCCAATGTGGGGCTCCAACCCACGAACTGAGAGATCATGACCTGAGCCAAAGCTGGACACTTAACCGACTGAGCCACCCAGGTGCCCCTGTGCGGGTGTTTCTTGATGAGATTAACATTTGAATTGTAAGACTAGGTAAAACAGATGGCACCCCCCCCCCAATATGGGAGGAACATATTCAATCCTTTGAAGGTCTAAATAGAAAAAAAAAAAAAAAAAAAAAAAAAAAGGACTGTGTAAGGAAGAATTCACCCTCTGCTTGATTTTCTTCGAGCTGGGACATTGGTCTTCTGCCCTTGGACTCAACTCACACTGAAACTGGAATTTACACCATTGGCTCTCTTGGTTCTCAGGGCTTTGTACTCAGACTGGAACTAGACCATTGGCTGTCCTGGATCTCCAGCTTGCCAACTGCAGATGTGGGGACTTCTCTGCCTTCACAGTTACATGAGTCAATTCCGTACAATAAATCTCCTCATATAGGAAGAGTTAGTGATAGAGGTAGGGATCCACCTAGGAATCGCCTATTGGTTCTGTTTCTCTGGAGAATCCTAACACGGACAGAGGTACTGAGTATAGTTCTGGAGGAATAGAATATCAATAATGATATTCTGAGTTCATCTGGAGGTTCCTGGAGTAGAATCTCTATCTAATTAGATTCAAAGATTGTAACGACTTTATTTCCAATGGTAAAGAGTGTGAGCATGTGGGCATATCCCTTCTGAGGTAAAGGATAAGTTGTTGAAGCTGACCCCTCCCACAACCAAAAAGGTGCTCGTTCTCCCATAGCCAAGATTCATAGGTCCAGGAATCTAGGGGTGGAAACAAGAGTGGCACCCCTCAGGATTGCCCCTAGTGATCCAATAGCAACACTTCTGCTTCTTGTTCTCCTGACTCTACGCCCTGCTGACCTGGTACTTAGTAAGGGGTGCCTTAGTAAGTACTAAGTAAGGGATGCCTCCACCAGGAGACACAGCAATGATCCCATCGAACGGGAAGTGAGGACCAACATCTGGCCCCTTTGGGTTCCTCATGCGTCTGAATCAACAGGCAAAGAAGAGAGTTACAGTCCCGGCTGGGGTGACTGATTCTGACTATTCAGGGGAAATTGAAGTGCTGCCTCACAATGAAGGTAAGGTCAGGAACACAGGAGATCCTTTAGGGTTTAGTGTTACCACAACGGGAAACCACAACAACTACTACAGGCAGAACCACTAATGATGGAGACCTTTCAGAAATGATGGTTTCAATCACCAGGTGAAGAACTCTGACCAGCTGAGCTGCTTGCTGAAGGCAAAGGGAATACAGACTGGATAGAAGATAGTTACAAATGGCAGCTACTACCACACAGAATGAGTACTGCAACTGTCATGAGTATTTCCTCATTATTTTCTTGTATGTTTGTACGTGCATGCGTGTGTGCGTGTGTGCGTGTGTGTGTGTGTGTGTGTGTGCTGTGTGTCCCCTCTTCCAAAAATTCATACGCTGGAACTTGAATCCCCACTGTATTTGAAGATGCAGCCTGTGGGAGGTAATTAGGTCATGCGGGTGAGACACTCATGAATGGGATTTACGTCCTTAGAAGAAGCCAGAGATCCAGCTATCTCTCTTCCTATCACTTGAGAATACAAGACATCAGCAGTCTGCCGTCCAGAAGAGAGCTCTCACCAAACCTGACCATGCGGGCACCCTGATCTCAGAATTCCAGGCTCCAAAAACGGTGACAAATAAATATCTATGGTTTGTAAGTCACTTAGTCTGTGGTACTTTGTTATAGCAGCCTGAACTAACACATATATTAACCAATATTTTTGTTTTCTTCCCCCTTTCATCCCCTCATCATATAATATAAAATGTAGTGATATGTGTCTTGTTAATTTTACATCCTAGCATTTAAGTTACAGGATATCAAGGAGTAAACCTTACTCAAGGATGTTACCTTCTCTTCTGGGAAAGACCCTGAATTTGGGTTTGCACAGAAGCTATTTGTATCATCTCAGCAGAATTATGATTTTGTTACTGTGTTCATTTGGAGACCGAGTATGGTTTAAGGAGATGTGTATGAAGCTTGTGTATGAAAGCCTATGACTTGTGGTGGAGAATTTTATGTGTCAACTTATCTAGGCCACAGGGTGCCCAGACATTTGGTCAAGCATTATCCTGAGTGTCTGTGAGGGCATTTCTGGATGAGATTAACATTTGACTAAGAAGACTGAGTAAAACCAATCTCCCTCTCCGATGTGAATGGGTCTCATTCAATCCTCTGAAGGCCTGAATAGGACAAAACAGACTGAGGGAGAATTCGCTTTCTCTGCCTGACTTTTGAGCAGGGACATGGGTCTTGCCCCGCTTTCTGAGTCAGACACAATTAGAACTTATGCCGTCACCTCTCCTGGGTCTCCAGCTTGCTGACTGCAGATCTTGGATTTCTCAAACATCATACTCCTGTAAGCCAATCCCTTATATTAAATGTATATTATGAGGCTATACACACACACACACACACACACACACACACATATATACACATATATACACATATATCTCCTATTGGTCTGTTTCTGGAGAACTCTAATACAAAAGCATATATGAAATAGTACATGTACATTATAGGGAAAAATGATCAAACAAAATCTTTATACCTTCTACCTAGAACAAGAAGCTGAATGTTGCCATACCTTAGTGGCCTCTCATCTGTCTTTTTTGATAACTGCCTGGACATGGAAGTGACACACATCACTTTTATTTATGGCCTATTGATTAGAACTAGTCACATGGCTTCAGCCTAAGTGATAGACTATGAGAAATGTGGGGAAGCACATAGAAACATGGTGAACCTGAACATTTCCTACCGTACCACCATCATCAAACGTCAAATCTCTCTCTGAATTCCTTGTTTGTTCTATTGGTCAATATGTCTATCTCTGTTCTATGACTTCACTGTATTTATAACTATAGCTTTAAAATAAGCCTTCATAGTTGGTAAAGCGTGTCTTCCCAGTTTGCTAATTGTTCAAATTTAGGAAGTGTTTTCCCCGGCTTGTTCACTTCCACCTTGTATCGATAGCTACTTTTATTATTTTCTTGTGTGTTCTTTCAATGTTTCTTTATGCAGTTATAAAGGAACACAACATATTTGTTCTTAGGTTTTCCTTTTCTTGTACAAAAAATGGCTTGAGATATCTATCTATCTATCTATCTACTGTTCTGCATCTTGGTTTATACACTTAGCAGTATACCTTACATATAATGTTATCAGGGAGTATTCTCATTGTTTTTAATAATAATAATTATAATTCCATTTTGATGCACATTTCCAAGATGTTACTATTACAAACAATGACATAATGTCATTTGGAGAGTAGAGCCATATCCACAGAATAGACTCCCAGAGGCAAAAATTCTGGGTCAGTTTTAATTAATGTGTGTGTGTGTGTGTGTGTGTGTTGCACCATACAGAAGATTTTCATTTTAATGTGGTTGAAGTTATTAATGTATTTGTCGTCATTGGATTTAAAGGCTTAGTTTAAAAAAAAACTCTTTCACTCTTGAGATCATAAAGAAATGATCTCATAAGTTTTTCAGAAATTTACATTTTCATTCAAGTATTTAAATAGTTGATTCATGTGCAATTTATTTAGATATCAGGAATGGACTATGAATAACTTCATATCTTTTTATCCTGTTATCATTGGCATTTGTTGTTTTTGTTGTTGTGCTGTGTTGTCTAGAACGGTGTTGAATAGAAATGCCAGTTGTCACTCTTGTTGTTCTGCTGTTGATGTGAAGGGAATACTTTCAAGATTTCACCATTAACTATGATGTTCCCAAAATGACATATCATAGGTTTTTGAGGTTAAGGATATTTATGTCATTTTGTTTTATTTTTGATACAGGTATTGATACTGAATTTTATTGAACATTTCCTCTGCATTTATTTATTGAAATGATCATATTTAAAGTCAGTTTGAGGTTTCTTTATTATTGCATTTCACCAGGAGCATAACTTTTCATCGAGTGGCTGAAAATTAATAAGCTAAGCATCCCTCTTATATATTAGAAAAAGAACAGGAAACACAAACCAAAAGAAAGATAAATGGAGGGAGCAGAAATTAGCAGATCCCAAATATAGCAATAGTAAAAAGATCAGCAATGGTAACCACAGCAAAAGTTGTTCTTTCATTTTCTTTTTTACTGCAGTATAATTGACGTACAACATCATATCAGCTTCGGGTGTTGTTCTTTTTTATTATCCCATATATACTAAGAAACTTTATAGCCGTAAAAGACAAATAAAAGTAGGAAAGACATTTAGAGATAAGGAGAATAGAAGTACCTTAATATGGAATACATGGAATAGTATAAAAGCACGATTTAAAGAAAGAAAGAGTTTATGGAAATTCAAAGAATGTGATGGCAAAAATAAAAATAGTAATTGACTAATAAAGGAAATCTCTCATAAGATAAAACATGCATAGAAAGAAATGTAGGGGTGCCTGGGTGGCTCAGTTGGTTAAGCACCTGACTTCATCCTAGGTCACGATGTCTCATTTCATGAGTGGGAGCTCCTCGTCGGGCTCTGTGGTGACAGCTCAGAGCCTGAAGCCTGTTTCAGATTCTGTGTCTCCTCCTCTCTCTCTGCCCCTCCTTCTCTCTCTCTCTCTCTCTCTCTCTCTCTCTCTCTCAAAAATAAATAAACCTTAAAAAAGAAAGAAAGAAAGAAAGAAAGAGATGCAAACTTATAAAGAAAAATTAAGACAATTAGATGATCAGTCCAGGAAGTCAAATGTCTCTTTTGAGACAGGGAGAAAGTGGGGGAAAGATATTGGAAAACAATATGACAAAACTCTTCAAAACCAAAGGACGTTGAACTCTAGATTTTAAAAGGGTCATCAAAAAAACCAAATGCAATAAATTAAAGAGTAATCCCATGATGGCATATGACTGAAATTTCTGAACATTGACATAAGTTATGCAAAGGATGAGAAATTATAATGGCATAGGACTTTTCAAAGGCAATGTTGGCATCTAGAAGTCAACAGAAAATGTCTTTCAAACTGAATCAATATCCAGCGAAAGTATTAAGTGAAAGTATAGATTAAAGTCATTTTCAGAAGCACAAAATATTTTTTGGAAATAACTTTCTTTGCATCCTTTCTCTGCATCCTTTTACAAGAAGCTATTAGAAGATCGGATCCAGCAAAACAAGAGTGAAGCAAAGAAAGAGAACATGGGATTCAGGTAAAGTGGGGAACGAAGTTCCCCCAGAAGATGCATGTACTTATTCTTTATCATTGCACAGTGACATTGTTTGCAATGTCACTGTTCTACAATTCTGTCTCTCATGTATCATTTTTAAATAAATTTCTAGAAACGGGACCGTTCTGTGTAAAATCTCTTGCTACGTATTGCCTAATTGTCTGATGTCTTCTCATTATGGTTTCCAATATCTGAGTGTGACTGGCTAGGAGACTGTCCACTTATTCTTTTAACATTCTACATGCTCCTGAAATTGCTCGGTGGAAGAAGATAAACTTTCCGGATAAGGTAGAATCATTATGTCAGGGAGGTCACAAAAAGGTCCACTTCTAAGCAAGAACGTTCTGCAAGCTCTCAGGCTTATTCAATGGCGACAAGCCCCAGGGCCAGGGAAAAACACAATTCCTAACTTTTATTTCCACCCACTTTCTCTTTTCATGTTGAGGGTATTATTGGGAATGCATCCGAATTGGCACCAAAAGAAAAAAAAAAGTTAATTAAATTAAATTCAGACGTGGCTCAAAATTTAGTGCCTTGTATCTCAATTTAATGCACAATAATTGGGAGCTAGAAATGGCACATTAATTTTTCTAACTAAAATTAAAAATAGCCTTGAGCCCTACTGATTACATTTTAAAAGAAATCCAAACGGCTAGCATCAAGGCCTGCGATGATTATAAAGAAAATTTTATAAAGAAAATCTCTGTCTTTCTATTTAAAAAAATCTCACCCCCTGGCAACTAGCTCCTGTGGTGAGAGGGCTCAACATTCATCTGTAGGATTCATCAGAGAGTAAGCGTTCAGAGATAACATAAGAAAAGGGCAGAATAGAGATGTCAAGCTGAGAAAAAGTTCAGGGTATGACTCTTGGTTACATCAGCCTGTGGTCTTCTGGGTAGTCTCATGTCTTTGGCCTTATATTGGGTACTCTACAAATCTCATTCTTAATGAAAAAAATGTCAATATGGGGGAAACCCCATGTTGCGAGGCCCTGAATTCGGGAAAAACTATTCTGACCTGTCCTAGGAAAAAATTAAAAAAATTAAAAAAAGGAACTAGTCTATATTTACAAATTTGTCCTAGCCCAATTCCCCCCTTTTCTCTTTGTATGAAGCCAAAGTTGCCATTCTTTTTTTCTTTTCTCGGGAAGTAAATATGTAAAATGCATTGAAATTTAATAATACTGAAAACAATATGTGAGCCTAGCAATTTTTGATCTATCCTAGTATGGAAAGTTTAGATAAAAGAACAAGCCAGAATTTTCCATGTCCTACCCACAAGTCCACAGAAATAGTTTCAAGGTGTATGATAAAGCGTGTACAATTGAGTGCAACCTCATAAGCCCTTGTGTTTCCAGTGACTGGACAGTTATAACTGCCTTTAGATTTCATGAAGTGTTACATGCTTTTGAGAGGGAGAAGGAGGTCGTAATCATTTTTTGTCTCTTTTCAGCAAGATTCTCAGCGTTTGGTAATGCCCGTTTCACTGTCCGTGTAGAGGCTTGGGATGGCCCACATTTTACTGCCAGCTTAGACAGGTGATGATTTCTCTCTTTCCTGAGAGGTATGTGTGGGATTGAACCTTTAGGAGATATCAAATCAATTTCACTTTATACAGTTCCGATTTTCAACATGAATTTTAAAACCCAAATTATTCATCACGTATTTCTACTTTCCCATTATAAAGGCAAAAAAACAAAAAGGATTTGAAAAGAGTCATTGAGGAAGGGTAACACAATAAAAATAACGACGCAGAAAAGGAGCAAAACAGAATTGAAAGGAGAAAAGCAAATATACCATGCCTTAGCTTAGCATCAAGACAAGTCCTAACTACACACCTTGGAATCCAAAGTGAACAGGAAATTGTGACCTATCATAAAATTCTGTCAGCTTTTACAGTGAGCTAAGAGTTCCTGGCTTTTCTAAGAAGCCCACGGCTGCACATCAGAATGCAGTCCAGTGAAGGGAGATCTGTTAGACGCTCAGACACCGTGACTGAAATATGCAGCCGTAATACGATATTCGGATCCAAAAGATTCACTTAAAGTGCTTAGAAAAGTGGGCATACAGCTTGTCTCCTAAATTATCTTCTAGAAATGTCTTTTCCTGCCACCAGGACTCTGCTAGAAGCTTTATGCCAGATCGAGCAGCAGGATCATTTCAGGACTTGGACAAGAGGGATGCTCTGCTGTTAATTAGAGACAGCAGTTTATGTTTCTTGGGTTTGGAAAACAAGCACTGTGTGAAATGCCAGGACAGGTGGACTGCCAGCGTTCTGACGGGTATAGCCAGCTTCTTAGGAAGTAAATTATATCTCCTCCAGCTCCTGCAGGCATGCTTGGGTCAGGACTTGAAGTTCCTCACCACGGAGCACGACAAACGTGGCTTCCCAAGGAAAAGGTTCGCAGCATCCGTTGCCAGAAGCACATTAGTACAGCTGAAAAACGTCAGTAATACAACAGAATAAGAATCAGTTTCTAAGAACGTGATCTCCCCATGTGCCCGCCGAGCTAATTTACTATAAAAGGCAGTTTTATGAAGCCTGAGCAAATAAATCATATGGAAAGAGTGATTTATACTGACTACTTAAATGAGTACAGTTCAATATGCGAAGAAATGTCTTTCCAAGACAGATTTTTCAAAAGTAATGTTAATTAACGTTTCGGAAATGAAAAACTAGCAAAGCCATTGTTTCTTTGGGTCATTCCTATTTTATCGTAATGAAAACAAGCAGACAGCATACAGGAAACTACTTTTCCTTATCTCTATTTTGAGAGAATCAAAAGATCAATTAATTTAAAACTGGTGTCACGCAATTAGAATAGAAAATTTATATAGGAGGGGCACCTGGGTGGCTCAGTCAGTTAAGTGTCCGACTTTGGCTCAGGTCATGATCTCATAGTTTCATGAGTCCGAGCCCCGCGTCCGGCTCTGCACTGACAGCTCGGAGCTGGGAGCCTGCTTCAGATTCTGTGTCTCCCTCTGTCTCTGTCCCTCCCCCACTCACCTTCTGTCTCTCTCACTCTCAAAAATAAACATTTAAAAAAAATTTTTTTTGAATAAAATAATAAAATAAAATGTCTTACAATGTAAGTTCTTTAAGGGATAACGGGGAAAGTCAGTTTGGGCTGCCATAACAAAATAACATACACTAGGTGTCTTAAACCGCAAAAGGTTATTTCTCACAGTTCTGGAAGCTGGAAGTCACAGTACCAGCATGGCTGCGTTCTGGTGAAGGCTCTCATCCTGGCTTGCAGACTGCCACCTTCTGGCTGTGTCCTCACGTGGCAGCGAGAGAGGGATCAAGCAAGCTCTCCAGGGTCTCTTAAAAGGGCGCTAATCCCATCGTGAAGCCCCCACTCTCCTGACCCATTCTAACCCCAACCACCTCCCTAAAGCCCCATGTCCAAATGTCATCACACTAATGGTTAGGGTTCTAACATACGAATTTTAGGGGAGCACCAACATTCAACCCATAGCATCGAGGAAACTGAGATTCTAGGCAGAATTAAAAATCAGGATAAAACTAAGTTTTTGGGAAACAGAAGCAGAGCTGAATAGACAGGGAGAGGTACTTAAGAATGCTTCTGAGGGGCACCTGGGTGGCTCAGTCAGTTAAGTGTCAGACTTCGGCTCAGGTCATGATCTCGCGGTTCATGAGTTCGAGCCCCACACTGGGCTCTCTGCTGACGGCTCAGAGCCTGGAGCCTGCTTCGGATTCCTTATCTTCCTCTCTCTCTCTCTCTCTCTCTCTCGCTCTCGCTCTCGCTCTCGCTCTCTCTCTCTGCCCCTTCACTGCTCCCTCTCTCCCTCTCTCAAAAATAAATAAACATAAAAAAACTACTTCTGAAAAAAGAAGCAAGGAATTCAGGCAGCTGGGTCATTTCCAATTATTCTCAGAAGAGAATAAAATCTATTTCTGGGTTCCGAGGGGACTTTATGTGCTTTATGTACAGGATACACTCGTATTCTGACTACCTGATTTGCAGGAGCCGAATGGCAAGGCTACTTCCTTCTCTCTTCTGTGCATTCTTGATGTCTGTTCAGAGTCCTAATGTGAATTTGCTATTGACACATACTGTTCCAGAAACATCTGTATGTATTTTTGAATCTGTCTTTCTTCGGTATCCTCAACTAGTATGAAGCTTCTTGAGGACAGAGACTGTGATGCTTGTGTCTTATGTGCATTTCTTATCTTTTTTAAAGGTTTATTTCTTTTTGAGAGAAAGAGAGAGAGACAGAGTGTGAGCGGGGGAGGGGCAGGGAGAGAGGGAGACACAGAATCCGAAGCAGGCTCCAGGCTCTGAGCTGTCAGCACAGCTTGAACTGTGGCTTGAACCCACGAACCACGAGATCATGACCTGAGCCGAAGTTGGAGCTTAACCCACTGAGCCACCCAGACACCCCCCATGGGTATTTCTGAATGAGTACATAAGTAACATTGATTCCTGTAATATAATGCTACGTCACAAGTTATCTACCAAATTTCTTTCTCCTCTTTCATATTCCTTCTCACAATAGACCTCCCATTTTCTCCAGCTTCATCTCTTTAATAAATTTATCTTCCCTTCCTTCTGTACATTTTTTGTGATTTGCAAACTTTTCTCTATAAAAGTTCTATGTATTTTACATTTAGCATTTTTCTATACCGCTTGAGACTTTCTTAACCTCTGTTTTAAAGAAGAATTTGGCTTTTTAAGATCAGGGTTTTTCATTTCTGGAAAGTCATCAGTGAACATCAAGCATTTAATACTGCCTTCTTTAGGGCATACTATTTTTACGACGAGTTGTGAAAAATCAGAATTTTGCCCTTGACTCTCTGGGCAATTTTGACCCAATTGCCATCACCAAATGCGATCAGAAAGTATTGATTCCTGGAAGCCCATTTTCTTGAGAAAGTGATCATGATGTGTCAAAAAAAAAAAAAGACACCATTTTCATGTATATATATTTCTTGTGTCCTCTGTGAAGAATGGCTACCTTGAGAGAAACCAAACCTTTTTTTTTTCTATTTTGCAATAGAGTTGCGTCAAGACAAAAATCACAGGATTCCAGCCAAATATTTCTGTAATATTGTTCTGATTATAAGTCATATCTTCTCATTGTGGAATATTTGGAAAATATCAAAACCGTGCAGTGGAAAATGAAAATCTCTTGGAGTGCAGATATAAATAGCATCAATCTTCTAGGGCATTTCCTTTTATTCTCTCTGTGTGTATAAATATATTTTACAAAACAATGTGTATTTCTGCGTTTTGCCATTTTGCACAGGAAAATGTTAATAGTGTGTTTCCATGTCATGAAAAACCTCAAGAGTATCATCTCTAATAGGTATAAAATCTCTATTGATGGTCATTTTTTTTTTTTTTGGTAACAGCCTTATTGAGATGAAATTTAGATACTTATACTAATACAATGCCCTCAACTATTTAAATAGGTGAATTACATGAATATAAGTATCTAAATTCAATCCGAAGCTTCATTCATGCTATAGTGCATATCAGCCCTTCATTCCTTTTTATGGCCAAATAGTATCCCATTGTAGAGTGGCTGTTTTTAAGGTAGTCTTAAGAAAATAAGGCTATTGATTCTAGGCTTGTCATACTTGGTGAAATTTGCTTATGTAGTTTTACAAAGTAAATAGAATCCTTTTTTTTTCTTCAACTTTTTCAAGTCAAATATATTGATTTTTT
Source organism: Panthera uncia (assembly GCF_023721935.1). Classification (NCBI taxonomy): domain Eukaryota; kingdom Metazoa; phylum Chordata; class Mammalia; order Carnivora; family Felidae; genus Panthera; species Panthera uncia. The sequence goes on from NC_064810.1 coordinate 17,426,724, forward strand.
CTATTCTCAGATTTCCTTTCTTCTCCATTCTTTCAACAAGTATTTATTAAGAGACTACAAAACACCAGGCTTTGTACAGGCTTTGTGAACACAGTGTGAACAAAATCAACACAGCTCCTGCATTTCCATTTCCGTGAGGAGCCCAACTTTTAACAATAGCCATACAAATAAAGATAAAATCAAAATTAAAAGCTGAGCAGAACTATCAGCGCCCTCTAGCTGTATCCCACCAAAAGCACACCTGTAGTCAACAAAGCTGGGTTTATTGGCTGGTTGCTATGAAGGAGAATACCAGAACACCATGGTGAGCCACGGAGCATGTACGTGAAAGAGTGCTGGGGGGTGTTGTGGCATTGAGGGTTTATGTTTCATAATTTTGGAGAAGGTTCAAGAAAGCATAGTTTGACTCTGAATTAAGTGTTGTCAGAAAGTAGGGGCAATTCTAAGGTATCTCAATAATTTTTCATCTAAAGGCAGGAGAGTGAAGTAGGGGTAAAGTTATAATTGCTGAAGAAACACCAATCACTCATGCAGCAAAAGGAGGGGGGTGTCTCACCCTTTTGTGATGTGGACGGTGTTCTTGATTGTGGCTGTGCTCCACCAGACACGATTCCATACAATTCCATAAAAACAACTGGCCTTGTTTTTGTTTTGCCCCATCACAGTCACAGAGTGGGCTTGTCTGACTTGTTCTGTGACATTCTTTCTGTCCAGCAGAATACCGTGGCCCAGCTGTTAGAGCCAGGCCAGCTCAGCCGACAGCCACCAGAGCTACTTTTGTCTTCTCAGTACCCTCTTTTGGCCAAGGGTGGACAAAGTTAGCTTACAGGACATGAATGTACAGCATCCAGGTTGTTATCACTGCCATGATTTTTCCTGTTAGGAGATTTTCTGGAGAAGATCATGTGCAGTTGGACTTAGGCTGGTCCTTCCTGCTCCTGTTGCTAGAGGAGGAGTTCAACTGTCTGACGTAACAAGGATCGCCCAGCAACTCTTAAGATTCTGGAAATGATCCACTGGCCAACTGTAACTCAGCCAGTCATCAATGGGAAAAGTGTTGATAAGTCTTTGTATGAGAACCTGAAACAAGAAACTAAATTACCAAATGCAGGCAATGAAAATATGTCCTTACATTCATCTGGGTCTTTTCTAGAGATCTAGTTGGCTTTTTTCCCCAGTCATGGATTTTTTTTAATGTAATCTATAATATTTATATAGGTGTGGACAGATGTGTTCATTCTAAGCATAAACTGCCCTTTGGCTTGCTAAAAGGAAATTGAATGCTATGTAATTGACCATGATAATGCTGGTTACTGAATTCAAGCTGTTTTGTTGGACTTCCAGAGAGGAAGTTGTGTTCTCATAAACAGTAGTGATTTTAAGTGGTATAGAATCCAATGGAAATATAAGTATTAAATATCTCAACAGAAGTGAGCTGATGATTGGTCCCTTAAAATGGGAAACTTTTCAGAGTGGAGTTAAACAGCTGCTGAAAAGCTGTCTGGAATATCTCTGAAAAGAACAAACAATATTTTAGCCAAAAAGCCCCAGTATTTTTCATCCAGGATGACTACTATATTTCTCTGGTAAGGTTGACAGATCTGGCTATATAACTTGCAAGATCCAATGAAAAATGGAATAGCAGCCCATTTGTTCAAAAATTATTAAGCATTTCAAGACGGCAACAGCAAAACATTAAACCATCCTGAAATTCTAAGGGCAGAGTTACGTGAGACTACAACAGTCACATGCCCATGAATGATTGTAATAACTTCAGTAGAAAGGTTTTGTTGGTGTTGGGTCAAGGTCCATTTCCTATAAGACTGAAATCTTAGGTTAAGTTCATAAGGCATTCACCAGGAAAGACCTATAGGAGGGCATTTTTGTGGCCATGAGAACAAACATTGCAAAATTCCAACTAGAGGGCGTGTAATTGACCCGGGACCCCAGCTGCTCTCTGAAATTCGTCACCACGTTTGAACAGACACAGTGCTTCCCATAGGTTGCTGCCAGCAAGTGAGCAAGCAACTCAGTGATACTAAGACGGAACCAATCCTGGGATGCAGAAAACTTCCCTAACGAACAGCTTTGCTTTGTGGACTCCCCGGTGGCTTTGCTGACTTTGTCAGATTGCACAATGGTCCAGGATGCTTTCACCGACCATTCTTTTCTCCTTCACTCAGGGTCAGAATTACTTGAGCTCTGATGGCTTTCCCAGCTTCTCCGTGTTTTCTCACCGTTGTTTCTCACAGGCATTTCTCCTAATAAAATCATCTGAATCTTCTCCTTGGAGGACCTGGACTGTCACAAATGGTACTAGATACGATCTGAGAAAATAGTGGTAAGAACAGCGCTTGGGGATGGCTCACTCATTGCTCAGCAGATGAGAGTGTACCCTGCTTGGTGGATAGGATATGAATGGTCCCCCGACGTATGGTAGTGGTTCAGTTGCTGAGGATTGCACTGATAGTGACCTGGAACCATGTCTTGATGTGGCAAAATAATGTGTCAGGTATGATGCTGCAGACATTTGAAAAAAAAAAAAAAACATGAGAAAAACAATGTCTTGCTAAGACAGCAAGACGCCAAACTTGGGTTAGCTGATGATTACAAAGATGCATTAATACCCTGCAGGATAATGAGAAATTAAGAGCTGCTATGGGGCGCCTGGGTGGCTCAGTCAGTTAAGCGTCCGACTTCAGCTCAGGTCATGATCTCGCGGTCTGTGAGTTCAAGCCCCGCATCGGGCTCTGTGCTGACAGCTCAGAACCTGGAGCCTGTTTCGGATTCTGTGTCTCCCTCTCTCTCTGACCCTCCCCCGTTCATGCTCTGTCTCTCTCTGTCTCAAAAATAAAATAAATGTTAAAAAAAAAATTTTTAAAAAGAGCTGCTAATAGATAGTTAACGGTTGTACGAGAGACAGAATCTAGGCGGAAGCTCCCAAGAAGTCCCTAATTGCCTTCAGTAGAAGGGCAAATATAATAGAGCTCCAGATATGTCAGAACCCTCAGCCAAGGCAGTCTATGACATGAATATCAAGGCCCTGGTGGAAAAATTCTAACAAAAAATACCTTTTGCTAAGTTCCCATAAATCATTGACTGAAGGGGTGATTGCAGCTCTAAAGGAAGGATCTTATAACATCAAGTCAAGTATCATACCATAACTATTCCCTTAAATATTTGCCTAAAGGGATTTATAGCCATTTACCTAGGTGATCGTACACTGGGAAAATATCAAGACATTTATGAGTTGACATTTGGGAGACATGAAGCATCATCATGGCTCTACTTTGAGGGGGAAGCCCATGTGTCCATGTAATATATAGGGTTCTGCCTTATAGTGTGCCCACTTCATCCATGAGCCACTAAGTAATTGTTTCTCCAGTCCCTGAGTACATAATTGGAATTGATATATATATATATATATATATATATATATACACACACACACGGAAATTGGGGCTAACGCCTGTATCAGATCTCTTATCTGTGAAATAAAAACTACCATGTGGGGAAAGCCAAATATAAACCTGAAACTGCTCTGCCCCACAACACTGGCCAACATAGTAAACCAAACACGATATCAGATCTCCAAAAAAATGGTGGAGATTACTGGTACTAATAAAGACCTAGAGAGAGTTCAGGGTTGGTTTCCCCTGTCATAAATCTATTACTCTCCGGGCCAGATCCTGCAGAAAGCGGATGGATCCTGGAGAATGACTATAGGCTAGTATAGACTTAATTGAGTAGTTGCAGTGATCCAGTTGCTGTGCCAGATGTGGTTGAATTGTTAGAGCATATTAATAAAGTCTGGGGGAAATGGTAGGCAGCCATTGATTTGGAAAACACATTCTTTTCTTTTCTGATTTTAAAAGACAATCACAAGTATTGGAGAGCATATAAAACTATTTCTTACAATCTTTCTGCAAGGCTGTGTTAACCTTCCTGTCCTCTGTCATAATATTATACAAAGACATCTGGACTGTCGGCCTCCCTCTGAACACAACACTCATCTGTTGTGTCGATGGCCTCATGCTGATTGGACAGAAAACACAAGAAGTGGCTGGTGTTTGTGCTGGAAATTTTGGTAAGACACACATATTCCAGAGGATGGGAGACAACCCAGCCACTTGGGAGATCCCACGGTGAGGGACATGCTGAAGTAAAATTAAAAGACAAATTGCTGCCTCTTCTGTCCCCTGTCAAAAAGAAGGAAGCATCGAGCCTGGCAGGGCTCTTTGGGTTCTGTAAGTAATGCCCTGCATAACAAAGAAGGCTGCCAGCACTGTGTTGGGCCTAAGCAGGAAAGGACACCGCAGCAGTCCTATGGTGTGGGAGGTATCGATGGTCAAAGATACAATATAGAACTTAGGACAAGCTCCAGTGGGAGAGTCACAACATAGGTTCTTGGGATTCGGAAACAAGGTCATGCCATCTATAGCAGGAACTTATAGTCTTTGATAAACAGCCTTTGGCATATTTCTGAGCTCTGGTAGAGGTGAAATGCTCAACCATAGGATACCAAATAACTATATATTCGGAAACACTCTTTATGAACTGGAGTCCATCAGACTCACCACATCATAGGTTCAGACGGGCCCAGCAGCAGTCCGTCACAAGATGGAGACAGTACACCTGGATTGAGTTCACACAGGACAGAATAGGCTGCAGATAGCTCAGAGGCCCCATGTGACCCACTGTTGGATCGGTGTCCTTCCCCTGACTTGCACTCACGGCTATATGCAGGGACCCATACAACCAGCTGAGAGATGAGGGAAAGTCTAAGTTGATAGATGAGTTGTCTCAGCACATGAGTGCAAGCCAAAAATAGAGGTGGCTGCATCACAGATACATATAGGGGTGGCTTTGAAAAATAGGAGAAAGGGAAATTCTTCCCAATAGAGCTCTGAGCAGTATATTTAGTCATTCTCTTTGTGTGCAAGGAAGAATAGCCCAAGGTCAGAATAGGTATAGATTTCCGTGCAGTGGCCAGTAGTGTGGATGTCTGGTTAAGGACCTGGAAAGAAAAGGACTGGGAGAGTAGAGATAAGCAAGTCTATGGTAGAGACCTATAGATGACCTAAGAGAGTGGGTTCTAAACGCGAATTAAATGCTAATCCCCACCAAAACATTCACCACTGGAAAGGCACTCAATAAAATGACGTGGTTGCATGATGGCAGTCAATCCTTGTCACTGACCACTCCAGAGCGGTCACCATGGCAGAGACAGAGCCCAACAGCATGGACTCTCACTTACCAAAGTAGGTGAAGCCACTGGTACTTCTGAATGTCCAACAGGTCAGCAAAGGAAACCAACGCTACGCCCCCGATATATTAGCTTGCCAAAGCTACTGTAACAAGGTACCATAAAATGAGTGGCTTAACCAACAGCATTTATTCTCTCACAGTTCTAGAGGCTAAAAGGCTGTGACAAAGCTGTCAGCAGAGTCGGTTCCTTCTGAGGACTGTGCGGAAAAACCTGTTCCAAGCCTCTCTCCCAGCTTCCGATAGTTTTGTGAGCAATCTTCGGTGTTTCTTGGCTTATAAATGGAAGCATTCTCTGATCGCTGCCAACATCTGCATTTTACATATTTGTGTCCAGATTTCTCCTTTTCGTAAGGACACTGGGCATACCGGATCAAGAGCCCACCCTACTCCAGGATGACCTTATTCAACTAATTTCATCTACAATGATCCTATTTCCAAAGATCATATTCTGTGGTACTGGTGATTAGGGCTTCAACACATGAAATTTGGATGGGGGGGGCACAATTTAACCCATAACACCCTGATGTAGCACAACTCCTCAAAGAGATCAACCAAACTCTTGATGGTAAGTTAATTCCATTGGATCCCTTCCATCGTGGAGGCCAGTGGTTTGTCCTCACCAGGACAGGTGCCATTCAGATATGGGTTTTCCTTTTCTGAGCAGAACCTCAGCTAGCATTCCTATTTGGGGGATTATAAGATGCCTTTTTCATAGTCATGGAATCCCATACAGCGTAGCCACAAACCTACGAGTACGGAAGGGCTCCATGACAGCCCCCTGTGCCATCCAGAGGCAGCTGGCCTCATAGAACCCTGGGATAGCTTCTAAAGGCGCAACTGAAGCTCTCAGTTCTAAGAAATCACACTGAATAATGGGATGACATTCTTTAGGACAGAGTATATCTATTATATCAGAGACTCCACAAAGAGTCTCAATCCATTCCGAGAATGAACAATTACCTGAACACCTCATAGTCCATTTGGTTTCTATCCATTTCTTATTTTATGGTCTTATCAGAATTATGATGTGGGTGGGTAGGGCACGCACTGAAAACATCCTTGGAAATACTCTTAAAATTACCTCACCAATATTGAGTCAATATCGCTGCCAGTTGAGCTCTGCTGTTATGGATAATACCCTGAAGCATTTTTGCTACACTTCACTATCGTCATGTCTATCTCGTTAGATAATAGAAAAACATACAATTTTTTTAAACTTGTTTTCATAAGATTTTCCATAGAAGTTAAGAAAGGCTACAGTATTTGAAGTCATGGACTAGCCCAAAATCATACTTACTTTTAGTGTAAATATTTGCCCTGTTATCTTTTGCTAGCTGGCCGATCTGGGCCTGGAAAATTAATTTCACCATTTGAACTGAGCTAATTTTGGGGAGTGGCTTATATTTCAAGAGAAAATTCAGATCTGTTATAACATAACCTGCATGGCAATTTTCAGTTTTTCTTTTGAAGTTAAGCCATCAACAAGCAAACTTAAATTAAGAATATTGAAGGGGGGCAATAAGCACAATAATTAATCACAACAGAAGCCATTTTTTACACATGGGAATAAAAAAGTCTTAATTTAAAAAAAAAAAAAAAAAAAAAAAGAATATTGAAGGGAGTCTCTACTGGGGCTCTGCAGGGCTTGGAGAGTTTCCTAACAGGTGAGCAATCATGGCATTCCCTTCCGGTAAAATAAAAAAGGGAGAGGCTGGGCTTACGTTGTTGCAGCAATGGGAAAGAAGGTGATGAGCTGAGAAATTCTGAGTGTTCTCTGTCTGCCCAGAAGATCATTCCTTTTAACAGAAACCCTGGAACTAAATCAGTTGAAGCTTTCACAAGATTTGTCACTGCTGTAGAATTAAGTGGATATGCGTTGGCTACTGCATCTAATGAAAGAGTGAAATGGGCAATTGGCTTTTGATGACTTCTACATATTGACTGACTACCGGGTTATAGACTGAATGTCTGGTTCCCCTCAAAGTTCATATGTTGAAGTCCTAACCACCCCCAGTCGGACTGTATTCAGAATTAAGGAAGCAGTTGTGACTAAATGAGGTCATAGGGTGGGGCTCTGATCCAATAGGATTAGTGTCCTTATACAAAGAGACAGTAGGGAGTTCAGCCTCTCTCTTTCCATGCACATGACCCAACAAAAGACCATGGGAACACATTGTGAGAAGGTGGCCATCTGCAAACCAAGAAGGGGATTCTCACCAGAAACAGGCAGGGATGGCATCTGGATCTCATTTAAGCCTCCAGAACTTTGAGGAAATAAATTTCTGTAGTGTCAGCCACCCAGGCTGTGGTATTTGTTACAACAGCCCAAGTTGACTAACATAGTAGCCCACAACCTGTCTATGAATAAAAATGAAAAGGGTTTTAGGGGCGCCTGAGAGGCTCACTCAGTTAAGTGTCCAACTGCGACTCAGGTCGTGATCTCATGTTTCGTGGGTTTGAGCCCCGCATCAGGCTCTGCACTGGTGGTATAGAACCTGCTTGGGATTCTCTCTCTCCCTCGGCCCCTTCCCCACCTGTGCTCTCTCTCGCTCTCAAACAAGTAAACCTTAAAACAATGAAAAGGGTTTATAAGTAAAGAATCTTAAAAACAAAGCATTTCATCATCACTTGTTATACCACTCTCGCACTTAAACATGTGTTAACAGATCATACAGAATTTCTGCCATCTGGGCGGAAAGTAAGCAAGTCATTTCATACACACACACACACACACACACACAAAGACTGTTTCACAGAAAAAAAGACCAAAAGTTTAATTTTACTCTTTCTGTACATTATTCATTTAACAACTTGTGGTAAAAGGTTTATATAACTCTGTGTGTATGAAGTATGCACAAATATATAAATATTCACATAAGTGATAAATTTAAAACACTTAACTGTATCTTTAAAATATAATTAACCCATGAGTACGTTGAACAAAACAAAATATGTATTCAATTTACCATCTTGATAAATGGTGATAATGTTTTTAATTAAAAAAAGAGAAACTCATACTTACTGTCATGCACACATATTTATAATTTTTCAGAGCCCCGTTTGTATTATTATCTTTGACCAAAGTAACCAACATTTTTTCTCCAGAAAGAGGACAAAAATGGGAAAATTGGAGAAAAAAAGAAAAGAACTCTTTAGTCCTTCTTCTCTGTGAACAGTCATATCATGCCATTTTAATCATTTGAATTATTATGTATAAATATATACATGTTTAAAATATGTTTCAGAGGAATTTTAGTATTCTGATAATTTACAGACCTTATAGAAATTAGAGTAAATTATAATTCTGACCTGTGTTTTGTACCTTGTTTCATATTTAGAAATTCTTCAGTCACCCAAAGAGAGTAAATGCTCATTAACTTAAGCATTTTTCAAAGACATTCTGTCCAATAGAATTATACTTTAACCCAATATATCCAAAATATTATAATTTGAACACGTAACCAATATAAAAATTATTACCTCCTTTTCATTTTTCTGTACTAAGCCTTCAAAATCTGGTATATGTTTTACACATACAGTACATCTATCTGGTCTAGCCACATTGCAAGTGGCTTAAATCTATAAGATTGTCTCTTTTTTTTAAAGTATATTTATTTATTTTGAGAGAGGAAGCGTGTGGGAAGGGCAGAGAGAAAGAGAATCCCAAGCAGGCTCGCAGTGACAGCGCAGAGCCTGATGCAGGACTGAGATCATGAACTGCGAGATCATGACCTGAGCCAAAATTAAGAGTCAGGCGTTCCACCGACCAAGCCATGGAGAGGAGAGAAGCACACCCCAGGTGTGGAAGAAAACCAAGTGCAAAAACCCTGTTGCAGCACTGACATTGGAGGTGCAGAGGCTGGAAAGGAAGCTCCTACAGGAACTACAGCAATATGTAAGCAAGATTTGATGGTCATCTAAGGGTAGATTGGAGTTGGCTGAGCAGAGAACAGTGGACAGTGACCAGGTCAATGTAATCACGCCTCTGCCCAGAAACTAGAGGAACCTTCCCTTTCGATAAACCTGAGGGTGCACACATTCTCCTTTGGGCTCAAATCAAAATAAGAAGGAGCTCAAAATGTCTTAACTGAAAGCACCAGAGAACAATTAAGCAGGTTAACATACAAAATCCTTTTTGGATGTCCTGTAGGTTCAAAGCAGAGTTGAGAATGGTTGGTTAAGAAATGACCTTAGCAACTGGTTGGGATTAGGATCAGTAGATACATTTTCTCCCTTCTTCAAAGCAAAGACATTTGGATGCATATTCGGTCTCTACTACTTACAATGTGAAAAGTGAGCAATTTACCCACCCTTCTCAGCCTGCCTCTCCTAATTGTAAGACTGTGATCATTGCACTTCTCCTCCGGGATTGTTATAATGATTAAAATTAACAGGTATTAAATGCCAAGCATATTGTGTGCTACCCAACTATTAATATTTTATTCCATTGTCTCCCTCCACAGTCTTCTAAATTTCTTTTAATATAAGTTAAAATAGGTTTAGCCGATCTGGCCCAGGGTGCCTCATCAGCAAACTGAAACTTAGAAAACTTTGTGTCCCTATAAATGCTCTGCTTGACCAGAAACATGGTATGTTCAGCCAGACAGTCCCTAAAGGCCAGACCAACTCTGAGCTCTCTACTTGCTTCCTTACTCATTTTCTATCTTTCTCTTCCTCATTCCCTATTCTTTATCTTATAAAAGAATCTGCCTTCTGCCCCATTTTGCCATCCTCTGGACTCTTGAGAACAGAAACTGCCCACTTCATGAAGTGTTCAATAAAGTTTGTTTCTATCACTTAAATTGTCTTCTTTAATCATTGGTAACTCTTGGTCTGGGCTTGTCGCAATTTGTGAAGTATCAGAAAGCTCAAGCTTCATTTTTGTGTAAGCCAGTAAGAATTTAAGGCAGCTCCCTTCAGCCCGCATCAGCAAAAACGTCGATCTCGAGTCTCCAATCTAAGCCTACCGGTGGGAATCCTTAGACGTGCGGCCCAGATGGCTCCATTTTAATAGGTTCCACTGGCCATTCTTTGCCCATTAAATTTGAGATATACTCTCTATATGGGTTGAAAGGATGGAGGAATGAAGGAGTAGCAGGTCAGGAGACCTAAAGGAAGGATTTGAGTTGAGATAAAAGGACGGTGACCAAGAAAGACTGATTTTAATGGGACTATTTCAAGTGCATTATAAGTACGCCTGTAACCTAGATATTATTAAGAAAGAATTCCTCAACATCCCTCAAAGCTCACCAAAGGGTTACTAGCTCTAGTTGGCATCCCTAATAACTCACCCCCCAACATAAACTCCAGTAGCCAAGCTTTTAGTAAAGATAGGATTCCACTTAAAAAGCAAAACAAAAATAAAACAAAACGAAAAAGCCCAAATCCTGAGCAAATAGGTATAAATAAACCAGAAAATACCAAAAGAAGCAGGAGATGTCATTGACATTCTTACTATTGGCTTGAATAACTACAAGTTTAGCAAAACACTGGGCCTGAATATAAAATATAAGACAAAGGCAGCAGATGTTTTATTCAATGGAACCCAAATAGGAGCTTGATATTCTTTGCCATATTTTAGAAAGAATCACAATCCAAGACGGTGAGAATGTATTAGTCAAAAACAGATATACCAGAGAGACCCATGAAATGTGGGGTTAAATCAGGCTTCTAGGGGTAATGCTGTGGTCCATGCCAAAGACACCTGAAATGGTTCTGCCAGTATGCATTACACCATTCTGAGGATCGTTTTTAAGAGAGCTCATTTTCACATCAGCTCTGGGCCATGAGGCTGAAGAGGGCCTGTGGACAGGACCACATGATGACTTATGTGAACTCTAAGCACTTTTGCCCTCGTGGTCCCCTTTCTTCCTAAAAAGTATAAAAAAGTGTGTTTCATGACTATGTTCATAGATAGATGAAGATAATCCAGAATGAATTCATTCTTATGTAGTAGTATTATTATTATGTTCCTATTGTATGGACCTCTGAAAGTATCACGGGCCCCAGGTACCATGCCTACTTTGCCTTTTGGATAAGTCGACCTTGAGTGGAGAAAATAGCAGGTGGCCAGAGAGGAAACTGCAGAGAGAGTGGACTCAAAGTCCTGGACTGAAAAGTTTTACTGCTCAGGGAAAATGGAAGACAGATTAATGTTAAGAAACGAAGAGAAATGAACAGCAATGAACAGGGAAACCAGTGCCCTAAGGAGGTGGGGGCAAAGGAGCCCTGATTTATAGCTTTTGCCAATTTTTGTGGTGTACTTTTCTGTGGCCCAGCTGCTGGTGGTTTAGCAACCAGTTTTAAGACTTCCTAGATATTTACCAATCATTTCTGGATAGCCTTTATGAGCATACCACAGCAGAGGACACTTACCAGGCTTTAGAACATTCTAGCTTTCTAAGTAAACCCACCAAGGCACCGAATAATGAGATGAGCAGACTTCAGAACCAGTCTCACCAGCAGCTTGATCACAAGAAAGCCTCCAGCTTTCTCCCGACCCATTGCTAATCGAAGCCTGAAGATTACTCCAAAATCAAGGGCACCTAAAAATGCAAATGAACACTTAACCTATTCCATACTGATTATCAGTTCGTCCCTGCCATAAAACTAACTTGAACATCCTAGTCTCTTTATTTTAATAGGAACTGGATACTAGAACCCAGAAATATGTTGGCCTTGTTCTCTGAAAGCATACAGAGAAAAAAGTCTGGGAAGGCCTTGAAGTCGAACTTTTCAACCCATAATTTGTGGCAAGAGTTGCCTGTCCTTGTCTTCTGCACTGACCGAGAGAAACCAGGGCCAACGTCACTCTATGTTGAAGAGAAGCAGTCTTCTCTACCCTTGCGGAGGGAGTAATTATTTGTGTCTGGGTTCTTTTTCACCGATGACACATTATCCCAAATAAATAAGCCTCCCTTCTCCCTGCGAAGAGCATTTCTGGATGTTCTGTAAAGAATATTAATGGTAGAGACGCCTGGGTGGCTCAGTCAGTTAAATGTCTGACTTCCGCTCAGGTCATGATCTCACGGTTCGCGAGATGGAGCCCCGCATCCGGCTCTGGGCTGTGCCTGGAGCGTGGAGCCTGCTTCAGATTCTGTGCCTCCCTCTCTCTCTGCCCTCCCCGCTCACTCTCTCAGTCTCTCTCTCTCTCTCTCTCTCTCTCTCTCAAAAATAAGTAAATATTTTAAAAATGTTAAAAAAAAGAATATTAATGGTAGAAGTTTCAAAAACTAATCATGCCCTTGAGGAGAGCTGATCTTTATTTTTTTTATAGAAAACATATCATATTGTGGGTAAAAGTGTCTTAAAAAACAAGAATTATATATATAAACATATGTGTGTGTGTATGCACATACAATATGTCTATATATACACATATATGTCTACATATACATACATATATAGAATGTTATATTTACGTATATAATCAATATATAATTATATATTATACAGTTAATTAGATAAAGTTATAAAATTATGTTTATATATAATTATTATTATATGATATATATACCATACACAGAATTATATGCATAATTAATATATAATTATATGACTTACACACACACATATAAACACATACATATACGTAAACACAATATAAACACAATATTGGTTTTCTGTGGCTTCTGTGGCAAAGTACCGGTATTTGCTGCCTTAAAGCAGCAACAAATTTCATAGCTCACTTCTGGAGGTCGGAAGTCGAAGACCAATCTCACGAGGTGCCAGCAGGCCTGGTTCCTCCTGGAGGTTCTGGGGAAGAATCCGTTTCCCTGTCTTTTTCGGGTTCTATGCTGGCTCGCATGGCCTTCCTTACATCACTCAATCTCTTGCTTCCGAAGTCACATCAGCTTCTGACTAATCCTCCTGCCTCCCTTTTGTAAGGACTGTGACGGCTATCTGTCAGCTTGCCTGAGTCACAGGGAGCCCAGATATTTGGTTAAACATGATTTCTGGGTGTGTCAGTGAGGGTGTTCCTGGATGAGATTAACATTGGAATCAGTAGACGGGGAAGCAGGCTGCCCTCCCCAGAGTGAGTGGGCCTCATTCAATCAGTCGAAGGTCTAAATAGAATAAAATCTGAGAAAGAATTATCTTTGCTTCTTTTCAAACTAGGACAGTAGTTTTCTCCTGACTTTGGACTTGGACTGGAACTGGGCTTTACATCATAGCTCTCCCAGTTCTCAGGGCTTTGAACTCAGCTATGCCATTGGTTCTCTGGAATCCAGACTTCTCAGGTCGCCATTATCACATAAGCTAATTCTATATTGTATACACATATCCTAATACAAGGCCCCTTGTGGTTATATTGGGCCTACCCAGATAATCCAGGCTAATTTCTTCATCTCAAGATCTCTAACATTTTTTAAATTTTTTAAAATGTTTATTTATTTATTTTGAGAGAGAGAGATAGCATGAGCGGGGGGCGGGGGGTGGGGGGTACAGAGAGACAGAGAGAGAATCCCAAGCAGGCTCTATGCTCAGCACAGAGCCGAACGCAGGGCTCCAACTCATGACCCCAAGATCATGACCTGAGCCCAAATCAAGAGTCTGACACTTTACTGACGGAGCCACCCAAGGGCCCCTCAAGATCTCTAACTTAATCACATCTGCAAATCCCTTTTGCTGCATACAGTAGCATTATTCATCTTACACACACACACACACACACACACACACACATACACACACACATCCAAACATTAGCAAATAAGTTTAATTTGTCTCTGACTTTAGTGTTTAAGCTAAGTAGTTAATTATAATAGAAACAAAACAGCTTTCAAGTTTCCACAAGTAAAAAAAAAATAAACCTTGTGGGGTAGATTGCTTTAGCTTTTTCTAATTACAGTAAAACATTCATATAAAATCTCTATAACAAGGATCTTGAGAGACTTCATCAATATTATCTTAATTTTATTCTTGCAATATCCAAGTAAGACAGAATAGTTGTCAGGTATTTTTTATCACAGGTACATTGCAAAGGGACAAGCTGTTGAAATAAAGGAAAGTGATTTATTAAAAAGTTCCAAGTGTCTCTGATTTACTGATGACTTTTTACCTGGAAGAAAATGAATAGGTATTGGGTGCTCAATTTATGGTTTAATTACAAATGCATAGGTTAAATAAGCAACTGTTATTGGCTTCTAACTTAAAAAATTGCATAATACTGTGGGTGCCCGGGTGGCTCAGCGGTTAAGCATCTGACTTCAGCTCAGGTCATGATCTCCCCATCCGTGGGTTCAAGCCCTGTGTTGGGCTCTGTGTTGACATCTCAGAGCCTGGAGCCTGCTTCAGATTCTGGGTCTCCCTCTGTCTCTGCCCCTGCCCTGCTCAACTCTCTCTCTCTCAGGAAATGAGTAAACATTAAAAAAAATTGCATAGTATAAAATACGCACTATTTTTGACTTACATCTCAATTAATTTTTGTTTCTATGTCTATTATTTGTTAAATGTTTTATCTATTTTTGAGAGAGGGAGTATAAGCTGGGGAGGGGCAGAGAGAGATGGACAGAGGATCTGATGCAGAGTCTGTGCTGACAGCAGAGAGCCCAACGCGGGGCTCAAACTCACAAACCATGAGATCATGATCTGAGCCAAAGTTGGATGCTCAATCGACAGAGTCACCCAGGCGCCCCATGTCTATTATTTTTTTTAATTTTTTAAATATGTCTATTTATTTTTGAGAGAGAGAGAGAGAGACAGTGTGAGCAGGGGGCAGGGTAGAGAAAGAGGGAGACAGAATCTGAAACAGGCTCCAGGCTCTGAGCTGTCAGCACAGAGCCCGACGCGGGGCTCAAACCCACAGATGGTGAGATCATGACCTGAGCCAAAGTTGGACGCTCAACTGACAGAGCCACCCAGGAGCCCCACGTCTATTATTTTTAAAAGTCCTACTCAAATCATAACAGATCACACAAGAAATATACACTTCCTGCAATTATAGGATTAAAATTCAGTATCACTTATTATATATTTCAAAACAAAATTAACATCTCCCAGTTCACATAAAGATGGATATTTTTTCACTAAAACTTTGAGCATTTCTCAATTATTTGCCTATTCCAATATACGGCAAAGTCCTGGAGTCAAGTGACTTTCTCTCATTCCTCTTTGGCGTTCGAGAACATTCCTGCCAAGACATACAATGTTAGGTGAACCCTGCTGCTGATCTGCTACTCTCCCTGTAACATTCTCATAGTTGCTTCTAGCCAACTTTTAAGCGGTAAATGAGATGAGGTGTCTTATATTTTTATCCCCAATTCGAGTCTATCCATGTGAAATGCCGCTCTCAGAAGAGTCTCCCCCAAAACAGTATCTCCCTCTACTCCCCAGAAAAAGCTATAGCTTCTACCATGTTACGGAATGTGTGTGTGTGTCTGTGTATGTGTGTGTCTGTGTGTGTGTGTCTGTGTGTGTCTGTGTGTGTGTCTGTGTCTGTGTGTGTATGTGTGTGTATGTGTGTGTCTGTGTATGTGTCTGTGTGTGTCTGTGTGTGTATGTGTGTGTATGTGTCTGTGTCTGTGTGTGTCTATGTGTGTGTATGTGTCTGTGTGTGTCTGTGTGTCTGTGTGTGTCTGTGTGTCTGTGGGTGTGTCTATGTGTGTATGTGTGTGTGTCTATGTGTGTCTATGTGTGTCTATGTGTGTGTGTGTCTGTGTGTGTGTCTGTGT